>NC_056742.1:99825248-99945248 GCF_019279795.1 Protopterus annectens
TACTAGTAAATAAATAGTGATATCTCCAGAATACTTTATTCATAATAACCAATAATGCATTTTTCTGTCTCTCACCATGACATTTGACACTATTCCACTCAATAACATGTAGCTCACTAAGTTTTGGAAATATGAATATACATATGAAAGTATGAATAACAAGTTAAAAAACAATGGTTAATGACTCCCCCTTCTTTGCACCCTAGGTTAACAGTCTCAGTGAAATTTTGTCTCTTATACCTTTCATTATCATATGCTACCTATTATTAATTAAGTCACTTAGTTAATCATGTCAGCAATTTGAAATACTTTTGCCACTGATGATATTCCAAAAGGTAATCTCAGAAATGTGTATATGCCCAAAAGATTAATAAATGAGCAACATTTTGAGGTAACTTAATCTAGCTTAATTTACCTGGCCACTTGATTATCATCTAGCATGGAAAGGAAAGTAAATTGAAACATAGTTCCAACAACTTCCTCAACAACTTGAAGTGTACTGTATTCATTTTTAATTCATAGGCAAGTACTAATCAATCAGCCTGCAGACTATTATATACCTATCCAAAAAATGACCAAAGGTGAGAATCAAATCCTGCACTTTTTGTCTGTGAAGCAAATATATTAACCTTAATCATTATTCCAAATTCAAACCTATGTAAATCCTCAGAGCTTATGTATATGTTGTGCTTGTATTGTTTCACTAGTGTCACTATATTATTGACCAATTTACTGTGTTCACCATGTTTAAGTATAGCGCTCAGACCTTGAATATTTCCTCTTTACCTCAGTTTCTTAGAGCTGTAGGAACTCTTCTTGGTATGAAGAATTTGTACTACCTCAGGTGAAATCAATGTAGTCCTCGCCTACCAGAAAACATAATTAAGTAAACAGATCAGAATAACTTAACAAAATAGTTTCATAATTCTCAGATAAGTACTTGTGATGGTGTTTTTGAATAAAATTAAGAAATAATTAGAGAACCAAAATAAAGACAAGTAAATATGAATAAATACATGAGGTAGGGAGTTTCTCTTTAAAAAAACATGTAGCAAATATGTAGCAAATGAGCACTGCTACCAGCACCAGCCATCCCCAGGTAGTTTCCATGCTAAACAACCATAGTACAGAGTTATATCCACTGCCGTCTAGTAATTCACTCATTTCACTCTGAGCTCAGAATCTTTGAGTGCTATCTTATTCATAGTAACTGTAAATTGACTAAACTACTGCATTCATGAATGCCATGCTTGTACATACACAGACACACAGATACACACACACACACACACACACACACACACACAGACACACACACACACACACACACACACACACACACACACACACACACACACACACACACACACACACACACACACACACACACACACACACACACAAAATAACTTCCAAAAGAGTCTAGTAACCAACACCTGCTAGTAATGTAATTTCCTTCCTCCACAGCAGATTAGAGTTGGCTCACTTTTAAGAGTGGTACAGTCACTTGATTGTACAACCTTTAAATATGAGCCAACTCCAATCTGCATTTTTGGGTAGTTTACCTAATCAGTCTCTGTGTTTCTCTTGCAGAGATGGATGTTAATAGCCATGTTTCACTAGTGCAGTGTATTTACTTTTATATCAAATAATAAGCAGCCAACCACAAGATTTTAAAATTGAATTATTAAAATTCTTTACTAAAAGAAATGAATAAATATAGTTTGAGGGTTAAATATACAAATATGTGTTTGCACAGAGAAATGCAAAATACCAAATTGTACAGTGATAGATGGAATTCTCGCTAATTACCTGACTAGTTCTAACACTAACTTCTAACTAAAGAGTTACTAGAATATGTCTACTACTGCTTATAAAGCACAGAATAATAACATGCAAAGCAAAATGGAAATGAACTCACTGTTGCATTGTAGCAAACAGTCCTTAAGTATGAATACACAAGAAACAGCTTTACTGAAAATATCTAATTGGTTTAATTGCCTAGTAAAAGGCCATCCCCATTTGACCCCTGGAGAGGTTTCCTGAGATAAGTTAGCAGTGTGTGATATACAGTTAGTATAACTCCCTTTTCTAGCTCCTGAATCATGTTAAAAGGGTCATGCCTCATTCCCTTTAAATGAAAATTTGAATACAAACAATAGATTTATTTAGAAAGGTCACAGCTACATGCAGTAATTAATAAAATGAAAATGAGTGGCTAATTTAGCCTTGGTAGTGTGTGTGTGTGTGTGTGTGTGTGTGTGTGTGTGTGTGTGTGTGTGTGTGTGTATGTGTGTGTGACTGACGACTGAAACTGCCCCACAGAAAAAAAAAAAAACAGATTACAGTTTTTGTACACTTCCTTTACTTTTTACAGTTTGCTACAGCTTGAAGGTAAAGAATTACATGTTTTGTAGATTGTTCTACATATTGCAGTTTTGCTGCATCTACATTGAAAAAATAGCATATTTTTACACAATTTTGTTGGCATATGTTTCATTTTTATACTTTTTAAATAAAACAACATCTGTGTTTTGTATATGTCCATAAACATTATTGGAACCTTTAGAATTGTTGGCATGATCTGGAAACTTCCTAGAGGAAAAATACATGCTATCACTGGCTGTTTATGTTCATAGCATTTTCTAGCTGCTCTTCTAACTCTAATTCTGACCAACAATATATATTTTTAATTTCACAGACAAAGATGCTCCTTCTCCCTCCAGCACTAATCAAAAAATCATTCTGCATCTGCACAGTATGAATCATTTTAAACATATCAAGTTTCTCACAAGAGCTATGGCCTATATATTTGTTTTTTGTTTTTTTGTTTTGATTTTCCAAGGGCACTACCCACAACGCTGGGTTGTATTTCCTACACCAGTATTCACAATTGATCAAAACCTGACTCATTCGTTTTATCTTGTGCCCTGACTATGTCAGAAAATTACATTGAGATTTGTATTCAGTATTAGGCATAGTCAATAATTTGAAAGTAGTTTTGCAAAATATATTACATTCAACACACGTGTCTACCTTAAATGTAATATTTATGCCTTGACTTACAAGATTCTCAGACTAAAATCTTTGACACTGTTGTAAATTATTTTACTGATGATGGGAGAGTGAAGTGCATTCACATTTCTAAAAACTCAGTAGTGTCTGTAATGTTTCCAATTAATTTAGTGTCTTCTTGAGTGGAAAACTGAAAAATATTAATGTATACAAGGGTAAGATGTAAAACGTATGTCCTTTATTTGAAATACTGTAATGTGATTAGTTTATTAGTTAAAAGAAACTTAAAAAAGAATATTTTTCATTCACTTTGTAGCAAAAGTCAGAAAACCAACTTGTCTGCTATTGCATATGGCTATGGTATAGTAGGAATACCATCAAGAATAAAGAAATCTTATCTTGAAGAAAGCACATTCAGAAGTTTTAAAATGCAATGCAGTACAAAGGAAGCAACATCTGTCACCAAACACAACTTTATCATCTGACACCACCTAATGCATTGCATACAATTAAGTGTACATATGAAATGGTAGCAGGAAGATGAGATAGACCTACCCTGCATCAGCAGCAGATTTACTTTGCAGAACTCTGTGAAGCCACATGGCACATGGCATCTTCTTCTTGAAACTACAACTACAGTATCATTGTCATATATGTCCACCAATGCTAAACCTTCCCAGATCCTCCTGTTCCCATACACAGATGCTTTACATATGTTCTTGTCACAACCCAGGGGTCAGGATCGCCAAGATCCCATAGGGTTAGAACCAGCTAAGAGGTGCATCATTGTTTCAGTTATATCAGTGCTTCATTTCTGTTCCACTTTATATAGTGTAAGTGTGAGTGTGCATGTGTATCTGTATCTATATTAATATAGTACCTGCTGTTCCTCCATACAACAATACCTCATCATTTCTCATCAGTTTGCCCATTAAATTTCAATATATGCTATTTTATGATAGAATTTTCCTTTACTTATCCTGTAGCTTGCACTGGTGGTACAGAAGGATAGAACCAGGGCTTTTAGCACACGTGGCCCAAGTTTGAGTAGTGGCTTGGGAACTTGTTGGTTTTGGAAAAGAAAGATTAGCATGCCCATTGTGGGGGGGTGGAGGGAATCAAATATGCCTACTGCTCTGTGACCTGACCTTAGTTATAGAGTGGAGTTAGGTTATAAGTGTAAGCCAGACTAAGGGAGACATTAACATGACCATCCAAGGGCCTGTGGCAGCCTTTGCCATGAGTGTGTGTAGGAGCATGCATGTATATAATGTAGGGCTGTAGGTGGTCCTTCTAGTAAAGCTTGCACCCACATCACCAGCTAGGCTGGGGTTAGGCTAATAATGACTAAGTGTAGAAGCATGCACGCATATAAAGTGGGGGTGTAGATAGTCCTTCTAGTAAAACTTGCACCCACATCACCAGCTAGGCTGGGGTTAGACTAATAACAATGACTGCCTGTATGCTAGAGACCACACACTTACTGAGGACTTCATTAATGAGGGCACCTCTTGGATGGCACTAGCCATGTGGGATCAGAGGGATTATGACCCCTGGGGAATGAATGTGCTCATATCCAGATGGGGAAGGCATTATAGTTTGCAGGCAGAGAGGGAAAATGATACAGAAAAAAATCTCCTGACTGATTATCTTATTTATTTATTATTTATTTATTTTATTTTACATTTGTTAACCTATGCTTAGGGCTTATGTTACCCTATTCAATTTCTGTTGTGTTAATAGGATTATTTACTTTTATTTATTCTGTCTCCAGTGTTCTTTAGGAACATGTCAATATCACCTAACCACTAATTTATTTTTATTGGTGTTGTCTAGATTCCATTTATTGAAGCAGATTCCCTTTTCAAAAAATGCCACTGAAACTCAGATAAATTTAAGATTCATCTTCACCAGTTATTCCACAATCAATTTCTAACTTTGTCTGCAATGCCATTTCATTGTACTCATTTTATTTTACTATGTTGTCACAATGGCCTTCACATGATTTTATTTAAAGTAATATGGGTTCATGCATTGAATGTCTAGATAACTGTTTTAAATGCCTGAGATCAAATGTTGTTGGATCATCTATTAAACTGGGTTATATAAGGTTTGCCTTTAAACATGGTTATGACTGGAAATGCAGCTTGGACCATTAATCCTGTGATGCTTGATGAACTTGGTGTTTTCTCCTTGGATAGCTCTGTATGTTAAATATTTACAACCTGTAAATTACAAATTAAAAGTCAAAAATTTCAACCAATAATGTATAAAATAAAAGTAGTTAATTTGATGCAGTCTTCTGCGAAGGGGTTGTTTATGGATTGGTGATGGAAAACATTGTTTATGGATTGGTGATGGAAAACATGGAACACTACAGCTGACTTTGAATATTTTGGCAAAGAGGTAAATCATGAGATGGAGTAGAATTGCTATGATGGTCTGTATCTACTGAACAGAGAATTAATAAATTTTAAAAGGAAAAAAATACGAAATAGGTGCAAATGAATGACTGTGCACACAGAATTAATAGTTAAGCACTTTCATTCAGTTTAATGCAACAAACTTCTTCTGTTCTGAGGCCCTCTTTTCTTGGCAAAGATTTGTATTTTGTATCCAGATTTTCTCCTTTTTCTGGAGTTATGAGAAATTTGATAAAATCATTTTGGCAAAAAAGTTTGTTTAGATGAAACAGTGGGAGATCTATTTCCCGGAATGGTGAAATTCTCTTATAGGAGGTATTTAAATTTGAAAGAGCTGTTGAATATATCTCTGTATAGTGCAGACCACGGGATGGTAGGATCATATGCTTGTGGACATTGTAAAGTATGCAGAAAAATAAGAAACATTTCTGGCACTAATATTAATGAACGTAAATTTGTGTCTAAAAGTAATGTTAGAACATAAATAAAATGCTGGTTACTGCCACAGCACGCTTGTTTCAGAAGACTGGATTACTTGAACTTTTTACACATCGGATGTTATCTGTTGAAGCTTGTCTGAGTTATTTATCTATTGTGTCTAAAAATAGATTTACGTGCAAATCATATGGGGTAGTAGACGTTGTGGGATGTGGGTGTAATGTTACCAAATGGTACATAGGACAAACCAAGATGGCAGTTAAAGTTAGGATTTTGGAACATTTGGGGGACATCAGTGACAGGAATTTCAGGAGCCCTGTAGGTGAACATTTTTGTAACAAACTTGGTGGGGATGACAGTTCATTCTTTTTCAGTGTTTTAGCTAAACCTAGTCTATATAGAGGGTGTGATATGAGTCAAAAATTAAATACTTTGGAAAGTAAGATGGTTTTGAATTTTGGCATACTTTATCCCAGGGGACTTAATTTAGAAGTCAACTTAGGCTAAAATATTTTAGTAAAATTCTTAGGAATATAAATAAAGAAACTGATGAGTAATCAAACATATGAGGGTGATTTAATTTAATTTAATAAAATATGTTTAGAAATTATTGTTAATTTGTATATAAGTAGAAAGGCATATTATATTTGTAATGTGTATTGTGCACTTTAAGGATTGAATTGGATGTGATTAATCAATTAATTAATGTGGGGTTTACCTGATATTTATTGTGAATGTGAACTTAAAGATGTATCCTTGAAGGTGAAAAGTCGAGGTACAAGACTGTCTGTTCGTGCTACTAAAACCATTTAAGACAACTGCTGCTGTCTGGTGTTTTTATTGATGATTTTTCTAGCTGCAGCTAGTTTGTTTTTTTCAATATGATCAAGGCAAAACCCAGAATGTCAGTTTAAGAGAAGTTGATACTGCTAGACAAATAGAAGATGAATGGCACAATAATGCAGATGTGGCTGATAAGAGGTGAGTTTATATGCGTAATCACTGGAACAAGCAATTTTTCTACTTATAGATAGAAGTAGCATTAATAATAATAATAATAATACCTTAGAGCAAGTGCCTGCCCTAAATAAGTTCTGAGTTGCTGTTTACTGATTCTGGTCAGGCATTATAAAATGTGGTGTTGTTTTAAGGATGTGACATTAACAACACCAGGTTGACTCAAACTATAGTGGTGTATTAAACATATAATTGAGAAATTCCTTTACTTGAGAAAAACATTTGTGCTAAATTCATAAATGTACCGCAATGTGTGCACAAATATGAGCAACACCATGAAGGGCTGGCCCCACGGCCATGCTGAATGCTAATGAGGCATAAGTTAATTAGCCATTTTCTCTTTCCCTGGAACTGCCCCCAGGAGGCAATTCAAGAAAGAGCTCAGCAGTGTAGATCAGCCTGGCCATCCCAACCACGTTGTGATATCAAACATGGCCAAAAGGCCAAGTTCAACTGTAAACAAAAATGTAGTGGAGAGAACCACTATACACCAGTGCTTACTGTAAAACTGCCATTAATCCAAAAGCATCACAGCAGGGATGGTGGTTTGGGGGACTGCCAGACAATAGGCAGGAAGTTTAAAAGTGCTGTACTAACACCACCATTACTATGGGGACCAGGGAGGAGATGCACATTTGAGTAAAACCACACACTCTAGTACTGTACTGTAACCAACATTATTACAGGGATGGGGGAGCACACTAGGCACCAGGGAATAGTGCCCTAAGGCATAAAACAGCACCACGGGGGGGGGGTGGACACCACACACACTCAAGTGCTCTAATGGTACCAACTGCAGTACATGGATCAGGGATGGGGGGACCAGTAGATCACTAAGGAATTCATTGCCATGATGTAACCAACATTACTATGGGGATCAGGGGTGGTTGGAACCACTGGACATTAGGGATGAGTCTCTAAAGTGCTGTAATGGTATCAATGTTACTATGGGGACAGGGGTAGGGAGATTCACTACATACCAAGGAGTACTCTTTAAAATACCCTAAGGCACATACAGCATGACAGAGATTGGGGGAAAACCACCAGACACCAGGGTTTACACTCTTAAGTGCTGTAATGGCATTAATGGTAGTATGGAGTGGGGGGAACCTGTAGATCACCAGGGCTGATTCTTTAAAGTGCTGTTATGGCAATGACATTGTATCAGGGATCAGAGGGTGGGGTGGCTACACTAGACAACCAGGCCTTAACTCACACATCCCACAATGGCAGTAAAGTATCATGGGGTGGGGAGAACTATGGGAGGGTACAAACAGGTACAGTGACTGTGGTGAGTGTCTGTGTGTGTGTGTGTGTGTGTGTGTGTGTGTGTGTGTGTGTGTGTGTGTGTGTGTGTGTGTGTGTGTGTGTGTGTGTGTGTGTGTGTGTGTGTGTGTGTGTGTGTGTGTGTGTGTGTGTGTGTGTGTGTGTGTGTGTGTGTGTGTGTCTCTGTGCATGTGTGTGTGTGTGTGTGTGTGTGTGTGTGTGTGTGTGTGTGTGTGTGTGTGTGTGTGTGTGTGTGTGTGTGTGTGTGTGTGTGTGTGTGTGTGTGCGTATGTGATTGTGTACATGTGTGTGAGACAGTGACTGGAGGTGGGATTCCCTTGTCTACAAGAGCAGCAGGGTACTACCATGGCATGCAGTTCAGCCACGATCAGCACATTGTGGTAGTACCGCTGATTTAGGAAACACACAAATTAGCTGATAATGATTTCATATGGCTCATGCTAGTGTCTCTAATAAATTCCCAGGATTAAGTTTTTACATTTTAGAAAAAATTTAAAGTTTAATATTCTATTTACTTAATTGATTAATTTGTATTTGTATTTTTATCAGGCACTGAGGGTGAAATTCACTGAATAAGTTTAAAAATAGTGAGTTATACATTTTATGCAACTTTCACATCAGGTTTGCAGTTGCAATAATGCAGTACAGCTCATATGATGGAACAATTTTATAGAGTGAATTAGTAATGTGAAATATGTTGAGCAGTAATCATATAAAAATAGTGCAACTATGAGAAATATATGAAATCCAAATGTAATTTTTTCTTACCTTTTATGAAGAATGTGCATATTGAAAAGCTATTTGATTGCAACTACTTAGCATAACAGAGAATTGCAAAATATAGTGAAACAGTAACCATATTTAAATATTGCTTTAGATTTGAACAGAATAGTATAGCTAATGGAGCAATTCCATAGACTGAATACATCATACAAATTATGATGTAATAGTAACCATATGGAAATAACATTATAAACTGTGGGCATTATAATATGAATATGTTTATACTATTCCTTTCATGAAGATTATGTAAATTAGCACTTTATTCTATCAGCCTCTACTTTTATATGAATGCAATCTAATCAGCAAATGTATGTGTAATTTTTAATGTGTATTATTTAATGTTTGTTCTTACATATTACTGAATGCATATTTAAAAATGTTTGTAACACGTTAAAGCTTTTCTTCCCAGGCCTCAGCTGAAAAGGGGGTTTTGACTAAATCCAGACAGACTAAGCAGGTAAATAAAAATACAATAAAAATACTACATGGATAATATGGAATATGATGAAATTAGCACAGAAAGCTGATAAAGTATAAGACAAATATATGTGTTTTTTATATGTAATAATATCATTGCAGAAAATGAGAAAGGGCTATTTATATGATTACGTAGTTAACTGTAGTAATATGAAACGTGGGTGTAATCTGATACTATGGTGACCAAGAATTGATTATTGAATTTAAATATGGATGTAAGTAAAAACTCATTGTGTCTGTCCTTTATGACTATTCACACAAGTAAGACTACATAAAGATAGTGAGTTTGTGTTGACTATATACAGTAACAATGAGCTGTAATGGAAGGAAAATATTTCACATTATTAAGAGATAATTAAAAGTGAGATGCCTCATCCATGTTCTAGCATGACAGATAAAAGTTGCGTATCACTACAGTTAGTAAAGGAATTAATTGGGATTATTAGGAAGAAGAATCATTGTTAGGAAAGTCTGGCTGCTCTTACTGGTAGCATTTGTTTAGTCCTGAAAGGCAAGTCATTTATATGATGGTTGATTGTGATGCAAGTAGAATGTGGAAAATATGAGATGTGAAGGATTATACCGGTTGTGCTTATTGTGATTTATTTGACTAGGTAGCTTTGCTATATTGGATGTTTAAGAAAAATCAGAGATAAAAGAAATGATAATGGACTCCTTTATCCAAGCTTGTTAAGCTGATGAGTGAACTAAGTGATCTCTTGGTCAAAGCTGAGACAAGATAGAGACTGGATGACCTGTATAAAATGAGATGTGGGCCTGTAGACTATTTAAATATATGGCTATGTATAATTCAGATGTTATTTAGCAATACAGATGTTGGACTGAGAAGTAAATGGAAAATAATGTTTTATTGAGAAGTTAGATAACAGGGTTAATCAAAATGCACAGGAACTGGACATTGGTCTAAGTAGTGTGGAATAAGGAAGACACATAGACAGAGGTAAGCTTTATATAAAAAGAGTGGCATGATTCTTGAAGCTGTGAGGAATTTTCAGCACAAAGTTGTCATAGGGTAAATTAACAAGCATGGTTGCATCTTTGGTAATGAAGGTATTTGGGAGAGTGGTTAGGCAGCAGTGTATTCATGAATAAATAGACATGGTGAACAGTAACAAGATAAGAAGAAGTTAAGCAGAAAGGACTGCAGATGGTGTTTGTGGGTAAATGGGGATGAGTGTATAAGGGACAATGCATAGAAAATTTGTGAGGAATTAAGAGGTAAAATGGAGTTGACTGGAAAAAGTGATATGTCCAGCTTTCACCCCAGTCACACTGTGTATAAAATTAAACGAAGTGTATATAATAGTTTCACTATATCCTCTCCAAAGTACTGAGAAAGATTACAGAGATGCCAGAAAGGTGTATCATTATGTAATTAAGATGATACATGAATATCACCATTGTGACAAGATGGAAGCTGTTAGAATGCAGAATAAGTACCAATATGCATGGACCCATTTTCTATGTGTCATTATGAGGATGAAAACCATGTAACTAAGTTAATGTTAACTAAGGCTTATGCCTTAAGTCTGTTTTTTTTTCCTCTTTTTACTTTCTTTCTCTAAACTCTCATATGATGTTTCACTCAGCATTTTTATTTTTTTAATTTATCTTTGTATATACCTTTCATGTAACTTCTGTTATTGTAAATATGTGCAACAATATAACTATGTAAGTTTTTCTGCTTTCTGAATGTATGATATAACTATGTAATTTTTTTGTTTTTTGAATTTATGGATGTTAATGGCTTGTATTTTTTGGAGCTATTCTCCCTGGGTCTCCACTGAAAACAGACCTTTGGCTCAGCTGGACCAAACCGGTAAACAAATGATGAATAAACAAACTAACACCAGTAATAAAGAGGTTAAAAAGAGTCTATGCACCAGCCATCTACTTAATCAATAAATAAATAACCAAACACTATTCTCCCTTGACAAAGGGGGATACTGCCAGCAGAGCTATCTGGAATTTTGTAAATGATATATAATTTGTGAATATTAACATGATCTATGTAAGATGCTTGTGTTACAAATGTATTAGAATTGTATGTCATGTGTATATCAAACTGGTTTGCACAGATGTGTGTTAAAAGGGTATTTTATAAAGTGCTTGTGCTTAAAATGTAACCACAGTGTGCCCTACTGGAAAAGAATAGAAATGTACAGACACTCCTTCTTCTTCTTTCGGCTGCTCCCATTAGGAGTTGCCACAGCGGATCAACTGTTTCCATTTCTTCCTGTCCTCTACATTTTGCTCTGTCACACCAACCACCTGCATGTCCTCTCTCACCACATCCATAAACCTTATCTTAGGCCTTCCTCTTTTACTGTTACCTGGCAGCTTCATCCTTAGCATCTTGTTCCCAATATACTCTGCATCCCTCCTCAGCACATGTCCAAACCAACATAATCTTACCTCTCTGGCTTTGCCTCCAAACCTTCCAACCTGGGCTGACCCTCTAATATACTTATTCCTAATCCTGTCCATCCTCATCACACCCAGTGCAAATCTTCACATCTTCAACTCTGCCATGTCAAGCTCTGACTCCTGCCTTTTTGTCAATGCCACTGTCTCCAACCCATATACCATAGCTGGTCTCATTACCCTCTTGTACACCTTCCCTTTCATTCTTACTGCTACTCTGTCACAAATCACTCCTGACAATCTTCTTCACCCACTCCATCCTGCCTGTACTCTCTTCTTCACCTCTCTTCCACACTCACCATTACTCTGAACTGTTGATCCCAAGTATTTAAACTCATCCACCTTCACCACCTCTACTCCCTGCATCCTCATAATTCCTCTATCCTCCCTTTCATTCACACACATATATTCTGTCTTAGTCCCCTGACTTTCATTCCGCTTCTCTCTAGAGCATATCTCCACCTCTCCAGGGTCTCCCCCACCCGTTCCCTACTCTCACTACAGATCACAATGTCATCTGCAAATATCATAGTCCACGGGGACTCCTGTCAGATCTTGTCTGTCAACCTGTCCATCACCATTGCAAATAAGAAAGGGCTCAGAGCTCATCCTTGATGCAATCCCACCTCCACCTTAATGGATCCGTCACTCCCACCGTAGACCTCTCCGCTGTCACACTACCCTCGTACATATCCTGTACCACTCTTACATACTTCTCGGACACTCCCGACTTTCTCATACAATACCACAACTCCTCTCTAGGCACCCTGTCATATGCTTTCTCTAAATCCACAAAGACACAATGCAACTCCTTCTGACCTTCTCTGTACTTCTCCATCAACACTCTCAGAGCAAACATCGCATCTGTAGTGCTCTTTCCTGGCATGGAACCATACTGCTGATCACGAATCATCACCTCCCTTCTTAACCTAGCTTCCACTACTCTTTTCCATAACTTCATGCTGTGGCTGATCAATTTAATCCCTCTGTAGTTACTACAGCTCTGCACATCACCCTTATTCTTAAAAATCGATACCAAAACACTTTTTCTCCATTCCTCAGGCATCCTCTCACTTTCTAAGATTTCATTAAACAATCTAGTTAAAAACTCCACTGCCACTTTACCTAAACACCTCCATGCTTCCACCGGTATGTCATCTGGACCAACAACCTTTCCATTCTTCATCCTCTTCATAGCTATCCTAACTTCCTCCTTGCTAATCCACTGCAATTCATGATGCACTATCCGCACATCTTCCAACCTTCTTTCCCTCTCATTCTCTTCATTCATCAGCCCCTCGAAGTACTCTTCCCATCTGCTCAACACACTCTCCTCGCTTGTGAGTACATTTACTTCATTATCCTTTATCACCCTTACCTGCTGCACATCTTTACTAACTCGGTCCCTATGTCTAGCCAATTGGTACAGGTCCTTTTCTCCCTCCTTAGTGTCCAACCTTTCATACAACTCTTCATATGCTTTATCCTTAGCCTTCGCCACCTCTCTATTTGCCATGCACCTCATCTCCTTATACTTTTATCTACTTTCTTCATCTCTCTGGCAATCCCACTTCTTCTTCACCAACCTCTTTCTCTGTGTACTCTACTGTACTTTTTCATTCCACCACCAGGTCTCCTTGTCCTCCTTCCTCTTTCCAGATGTCACACCAAGCACCTTTCTAGCCATCTCTCTTACTAGCTCTGCTGTTGTTACCCAGATATTCGGTAAATCTTCACTGCCACCCAGTGCCTGTCTTAACTCTTCCCTGAACTCCACCTCACAATTACCCTTTTTCAATTTCCACCATTTGATCCTTGGTGCTGCCCTCACACTCATCTTCCTCTTCTGGATCACCAGTGTAATCCTACAAACCACCATCCTATGCTGCCTAACTACACTTTCCCCTGCCACCACTTTACAGTCTCCAATCTCCTTCAGACTGGCCCTTCTACATAAGATATAATCCATCTGTGTGCATGTTCCTCCACTCTTGTATGTCACCCTATGCTCCTCCCTCTTGTTAAAATGCGTATTCATCACAGCCATGTCCATCCTTTTCGCAAAATCCACTACCATCTGACCTTCTGCATTCCTTTGCTTAACACCATACCTACCTATCACTTCCTCATCCCCTCTGTTCCCTTCACCAACATGCCCAGTGAAATCTGCTCCCAATCACCAGTCTCTCACCCTTGGGTACAGTCATCTCCACTTCATCCAACTCACTCCAAAATTTTTCTTTCTCATCCATCGCACACCCAACTTGTGGAGCATATGCACTAACAACATTCATCATTATACCATCAATTTCCAGCTTCATAAACATCACTCTATCCAACACTCTTTTTACCTCCAGAACACTCTTAGCATACAGTTCCTTCAGGATAATGCCTACGCCATTTCTCCTCCCATCCACACCATGATAAAACAATTTAAATCTGCCTCCGATACACCTAGCCTTGCTCGCCTTCCATTTGGTCTCTTGCACACACAATATACCAACCTTCCTTCAGTCAATTATATCAGCTAGCTCTCGCCCTATACCAGTCATATTGCCAACATTCAAAGTTCCGACCCTCACTATCACAGTCCTAGCCTTTACCTGCCTTCCCCCTGTTCTCCTCCTTCGGCCAACAGTAGCCCAATTTCTGCCAGCACCCTGTTGGCCAACAGTACTGGTGGTGGTCATTGTTAACCCGGGCCTCGACCGATCCAGTATGCACATCTGTACTGTTGTCCGCATGTATGACTTGGCAATATTTTACACCGGATTCCCTTCCTGATGCAACCCTCCCCATTTATCCAGGCTTGGGGCCGGCACAAAGAAATGCACTGGCTTGTGCACCTCCAGTGGCTGGAAATGTATTATAACTGTTTAAATGTATATATTTTAAGAGTGGAAACTGGAATACAGGAGGTTAACTTCATTAAAATAACCGAAATTAAATTACTTTATGCCTACGCCATAAAATATTCAGTTTCAATGCAGCAAGGAGACACAATATCTAAAACTAGGGAGCTTTCTGTATTGTCTCTAGGATGAAATAATTACTAGTCTTGAAATGTGAAGGAATGTAATTGTTTTATGACTTTCAGCATCTGCCAAAGATCTGAGGTCTATGTATTTTTACAGGTAGATGCTAAATACTGTCAGCTTCCAGCAGTAGGGGGGGGTTCACCTGGGATAGACTCAGATGATGAGAAATTATGTCATTCTGCACTCTATCCCTTCAGTAGTATTTGAGATATTAATTTAAGAACTCTCTTAGAGAGACAGTGCATTCTGTATTCTGTTTTGGACCTGACAAGAACCATTCTCAACATCTGAAGTAAGTTTCTAGGGAACAGTACTCTGGGATATAGTCAGGAATATAGCGAAGCTTATTTTAGATATTTTTCTTTATTTATTTGAGACTGTCTTGCAATGTGGTTTTAAATATTTCCTGTGATTTTGAACTCTGATGTCACTGTGAATATGTACTGAGTATTTTCTTGTTATTTTATTATTTATTATTAAACATATTTAAACCTTTCATTGTGGCTGATCTGCCTAGAGATATTTAAGTTTTGAGAGTACTTGCATCTTTATTTAGTGACACTGTGTGGGCTGTTCTTGGTCAAACTACCATTTGTATTAATATTAATATTGCACAGTAAGATTGGACACCCTTTGTCAAGGGCCTTAAAGTAGCTGATAAGGAGTTGGCTGGTGGCAGTGACAACTACCTTATCCTTATAGTCTGGGTAAAAGGAAGTATAGATAGTAAACCTGTGCCAGCCTTTTCCTTGTATGTGTGCATGCATAAATCAAACGTCAGAGTGTGTGTGTGTCAGCTAGTCGGGCAGGGACACAAAGCACTGGTTGGACAGAGAGGGTGCTGGAGGTCTTGGCTTGAACACTCAGCTGAGATCTCAACTCTATAGCTGTGCCAGTGGGGAGTCTTACTGGGGAACTGGAGAAAGAGGGAGAAACCAGCCCCGGACTGGCTGTGGTCTCTGTGTGCTCTTAAGGAAAATTGCACTTGATGCAGAGAGCTGCATCTGGAAATATTGTGTATGTGCCTGTCATCCTCACAGCATATGTCCCCCACTGGTGCCAGTGGTGAGGATTGAGGCTCCCTGATTACTGGTCCAGTGGTGGGTCATCACATATTTATTCACACTCATGACCTAAGCAATGCATTCTAACAGTTTTTGGCTCCTACACTTTTAATCTTTGTATTGATATTATCTGTTGGTGTGTATGGAAATGGTTATCTGTTGTCTCCTTAAATAACAGCTATAACCTTTGTTTCTAATTCCAGAGTGTGAAACACCTTTATTTTGTGAAACAGTAACTTTCAAATGTATGTTTAGTCAAGAATCTCAAATGTTCTTCTAGGTTCTCCTGTCTTATATTGGTATTTTTCAGTTTCCATTCTGATAATGTAAACAAATTATTCTTCCCCAAACTTGTGTGGCAGTCTAACTATGATCCTTCTGATAGCAGAGGTCAAACCCCATTTCACCCTCAGCTGCTTGTTACTAAGTTGTTTAAGACCACTCCATTCATGTTTTCTCCCACCATCATGCTAGTCTAATTTTGCAGTTCTACAATTAAATGTTGCTGAATTCCAGATAGTTGATCAGAGCTGGTTTAGTGCCATCCACAGCTCCTGTTACATAATTAAAAATTAGAGTTGTCTGATATGACCATTTGCCAAGTAATTTTTTTATCTCAGTTTTATTATCTCATTTACTTTAGGATACACTCTTTTTTAAAAATAATTCCACCTCCTGATTTCATAATTGGCATTTTTAGTACCCAACTCATTGTGCAATTCCCTCTTCTAAAGTTAAATGATATTAAGTTTTGTAGCCAGAGTAGTGTGATTCACCATTTATCCAATTTGTATTTAATAAATTAAACTGAATTTATTCGACATCTGGTGTTCTTTACATTTTTCTTGAATATTTCATGTGAAGTCATTAATTCAAAAGAATGTTCCACTTTGTAAAGAGTCCTGCCTTGGAAATTTTCAGTACACTTCCATTAATACCCTAGAATTTATGGGCTGTTTAGTTGACGGTTTTCCCCCAAGAGTAAAATAACATTCCTCATCCCATTCTTGAACACTGCCTTCATTAAGACTCTCTCACTTTTGTCTTTCTCTCTGCTGCCTGATATAGCCTGTCAGTTTTTGCACTACGTTGGCCACATTTTGCTTAAGTATGATGATGCCTTAGTTATCTGCCTCTGTTCCATTATTTTGTACTCTAAATATTTGCGGAATGAATGCTTTCTGTCTAGATTCTTCAAGCTAAATTGATTGTTGGATAACCTTTGTTCTCTAACCACCCTAGAGATTTCCCTCTGTAGTCTTTACCATCCCTCACTGTCTGCCTCATTACCAACACACTTTAACCTTCAGAAAGCCACGAGTTTTCTTTTTTTTCCATAATAAATCTTTATTATTATATTATTTTCATACACAATGAAGAAGAAAGCCACGATTTTTCTCCTGCACACTTTTTCATCTTGCTTGTTTTCAAGTATGATTTCATGGGCTTTGTTCTCCTTTCATGACATTTAGTACAGGTTTGATGGCCTCTAGAATGGATTTCTATAGCATTTGGTACTACTTCCCAATCCCTTTATACAGTTCGGTACTGCTATGTGCTGTTACATTTCATTACAGTTAGTCTGGCACACATTTCCTTCTTGTATTATGTATACTAAGAAATCTTGTCAGGTCTGTATCCAGCATACTTAACTCAGAAAAAAAATAAATATCTGTGTGTTTTTATATATATATATAATTTTTGTTTTTGTTTTCAATTTAGCTCCATGCAAGTTCACTTACACATTCCCCGACCAGTCTCCATAAAATTAATTTTCTGATGTTAGTACACTTTAAATAATATTTTATCCTTCTCTGTACTGAACAGCTCATACAACCTGACCTTCTCTGCTTTCTCTTGATGACCAGCCTCTTCATTAACTCTACATATAAGAATATTTATTTGTATACATCATTGTATCATTAGTTTTATCCATTTCCATCCTCTTCCACTGTCATCCCTTGGTTAGCGTATATCAATATCACTTGTGCATTTCTGCTTCTTGTTGAAGGCACAGTATACAGTGTAGAAAGTTTTGTAAATAAATTATATAACTATGCTTATATTAATTTATTCTTCTGCACATCCTCAACTGGAAGGGGGTGTAGGGGTTAAGAGGTAATAATATTCCTTATAGCACAATTAGCTTGTTTTTAATTGCTAAGATTCAGTCAGCCCATATCATAGAAAAAAATAATTGTTCAAGCATAACTGTGGAAGTTTGCACTGTAACTTCTAATGGCTAGAGACTATGCTTTCTGATAGAATCAAATTATGTCTTCACGTTTTGAACAAATGTTGATATCTCCGGAATCATAAGGGTTACTAAAGAAGTGTAAATAGCAAACTCTTCACCATAAACTATTGTTGTAGTGGTAGTATTCTTTAGGTTCTAGGGTTTAGAGTAGATTTTATAAGTTACAATAAACATAATAACTATTAAGTTTGTATAAAATTGCCACCTTTTGCTGTGGCCAAATTGCACTTCCTACAACACCTCCTGTCTTTTCCCCTTTCCTCCCCACTTTCCACCCATTTTGTGACATCATCCTCATGTCATGTGAGAAGGAACACCCTTTTTTCATTAGCAATGCTCTTGTTTTTGCTGATTTATTATGCTTTTCTGTTAAAAAGCTTAGTAAACCCACTGATTTAATAAACTCTGATAGTCTGCTTCTTTTTTGAAACAGAATACTGGAGTTTGTACAGTGTTTTCTAGACCACTGGACAATCATTTTAACTTCCGGATAGTCTGGAAAAAAATGGATAGGTGGCAATGCTAAGTTTATAATATTTTGTAAACAACTTACAATATCTCAGCAACCATTCAGGTTACACACATACTGTCAGTGGCACTTTGTTCTTCCAGCTGTGAATTTTCATATGAGGCTAAGCAGTTCTCTCTCTGCTACTTTGTTGTCGAGATATTTAGAATATATGAAATTTATGACAATATAAATAAATATTATATGAAGGATAATTTGTCTTTACCTACACTGAGCAAGTTAAAAAAAAATCGGGGTTTCTTTTAAGTTTAAATAAAACCTATTTGTTTGATTTTGGGGTTTTTTAAAAAAAAAGGGAATTTTAAAACCCGTTTTTAAAGTAATCAAAGGCCCCAAAACCCTTTAGGTTTTTAAGAATTTCCTCCTTGTAAGTTGTTAACCTTTTAAACCCGTGCCCTTCCTTACAGAATTTTGTTTTGCCCTTTAAATTTCCTAAAACTGCCTTTTCCCCGCTTGACCTTTTAAAATTTAAAAACCCTTTTAATTTTCCCTCCCGGGGAAGACCCTTTTCTTTGTGTTTATGGTTAGAATTTACTGTTGTCCCTTAATTAGTGGTGAACTTTTGCCCTTTTTTTTGTCGAAATTTTTCCTTTTAGTTCTTTTGTTTTAGTGCCCATTTCTAAAAAAGTGGAAATTCCTTTGGGGTGTGAAATTTAATTTTAGGTTATGATCGGATTTTTTTGTGTTTTGGTTGGGGGAAAATTTTCCAGCAATAGGGATTTAAGTAAAATAATGATTTTGTGTTTTTTCTTGTGGTTTTTGGAAGCTTTTTTTGAATTTGTGAAAATCCCCCTTTTAAAAAACCCCACCTTTTTCCCGAAGTTTTTTCATGTTTTTTTCACTTTTTTTTTCTGAGCATCTCTGGAAACTTTTAAATTTTTTTCCTAAATTGATTACCCCTCTTTTCTAAAAATTTTCCCCTTTTGGGGACTGGGTTGGTAACTGTACCTTTTGTTTTTAGACCTTAACAAAGTTCTGTTTTTAAAACGCAGGTTTTTTCTTTCCCCTAAATCTCACTTGAATAAATTTTTTTGAGGCTTATTAGGTTCTGTGGCAGGTTTTTAAGATTAAAACTTGTAAAAAAAAATAAAAAATTGGAAGACTTTTGAAATTTGAAAAAAGTAATTTTAACTTTTAAAACCCTTGTTTCACTTTTCTTCAGGGAAGTATTAAAATTAAGAAAAAAAAATTGCCAATTTAAAGCAACCCCAAAAATTTTTATTGCAAAATTTTTGGAAATAGATCTGCTCTGGTTAACCCTGGCCCAAATAACAGAACCAATGTTTCCCCAAAACCGGAGTAGGTTTAGGTCTTTACCCCCCCTCCCCCCCCGGGCCATTTTACCGGTGAAAGCCTGAGGCTGCCAAGGGCCCAATCTAAGCCGAAACCCGCTCCTGGGACCTCCTCCCAGGCTTTTTAAAAAATTTGGGAAAAAGGACCCCCCCAAGACCATGTTCCATGTTCCCCCAGGCTTTTTGCCCACTGAATGGGGGTTTTCCCAAAAGGGGGGGGCCCCCCCCGGGCTCCTTGTAAGATGGTTCAAAGGGCCTGGAACTTTGGTAAATTAAAAAGAATTAAAAGGTACCAGTGAATGTTTTTTTTAAGGGGGGTGTTTAATTTTTCTTGACTTTTTCTTTTTTTGGAATTTTTTCCAAATGGAAAAAAGGGTTAAATTTTTTCAATTGTGAAAAAAAAGGTTTGTTCTACCCCCTTTGAAAAATTGGCCAAATCAAAGTAAAAAAAAATAGGAGAGAGCCTTGAAACCTGATTTTTGAAGGGAAAAATTTTGGAAAAACCCCCCAAAAGGTTTTCCCTTTTTTTTTCCACCCTTTCCTTTTCCAACAATATTTTTGTTTGCATTATAAAAATTAGGTTATTGGGGTAAGTAGAGAAACTTTATTATAAAACCATTTCAGTTATATTAAAGGGGGTATTTTAAAAAATTGAAGGGGTGGACTTTAGTAGCAATAGTTTAATGGTTCCCGAATTTTTATGGGCAAAGTTGGAAAAAATTTTAAAAGCTAAAGGGCTACCTTTGCGTTTAAACCCGGGTTTGGGCAAAATTTAAAGGAAAAAAACTATTTTTATCTAAATTTTTTTAAAACTGGACAAAGGCAGCTCAATGCTTCCCACCCCACTGGTAGCAAGGTAGCTTCCTTCCCCAAATAAGGCAAGGAAACAGTACACAGGAACTACAACCAAAGCCCAGGAATCAGCAACTCTGAAACTGGACTAAACTAGTAAAGCAGGAAAACAAGAGATATTTTTTTCTTTTTTTTTCTTTTTTTTTCACAAAACAGGCAGAAACAGGTACAGCAAACACTTATAAATGCTATGAATCAGCTACTACAGCTTACACAGAAGAATTTGCTACAAATGCAGTCAAATAGTAACAAACAAGGATTCCAAGTGCAATATTAAGTTAAATGCAGTAAAAACAGCTTCAATGTAACAGAAAGGCAGGCGAAATACAGTTGCTAGGTATTCAGATGTGGAAAGCAACAAAAAATATACTTAGTATCAAGAAAAGTCGCTTATTCAGCTCTCTGCAGCCTGGATTACTCTGCTGGCCCACGTGGAGTCTGTGCTGAGTAGGTACAAGCTGAAAGTTTTATACCAGGGGCTGGAAAAAGCTAGAAACTGGCCCAAAACGACCAATAAACTACTAGTTACTGGCTGAAACCTCACAAAACTGGACAAAAGGCAGCTCAATGCTTCCCACCCCACTGGTAAGCAAGGTAGCTTCCCTTCCCCCAAATAAGGCAAGGAAACAGTACACAGGAACTACAACCAAAGCCCAGGAATCAGCAACTCTGAAACTGGACTAAACTAGTAAAGCAGGAAAGCAAGGTAGCTTCCCTTCCCCAAATAAGGCAAGGAAACAGTACACAGGAACTACAACCAAAGCCCAGGAATCAGCAACTCTGAAACTGGACTAAACTAGTAAAGCAGGAAAAACAAGAGATATTTTTTTCTTTTTTTTCTTTTTTTTCACAAAACAGGCAGAAACAGGTACAGCAAACACTTATAAATGCTATGAATCAGCTACTACAGCTTACACAGAAGAATTTGCTACAAATACAGTCAAATAGTAACAAACAAGGATTCCAAGTGCAATATTAAGTACATTTAGTACAGGTTTGATGGCCTCTAGAATGGATTTCTATAGCATTTGGTACTACTTCCCAATCCCTTTATACAGTTCGGTACTGCTATGTGCTGTTACATTTCATTACAGTTAGTCTGGCACACATTTCCTTCTTGTATTATGTATACTAAGAAATCTTGTCAGGTCTGTATCCAGCATACTTAACTCAGAAAAAAAATAAATATCTGTGTGTTTTTATATATATATAATTTTTGTTTTTGTTTTCAATTTAGCTCCATGCAAGTTCACTTACACATTCCCCGACCAGTCTCCATAAAATTAATTTTCTGATGTTAGTACACTTTAAATAATATTTTATCCTTCTCTGTACTGAACAGCTCATACAACCTGACCTTCTCTGCTTTCTCTTGATGACCAGCCTCTTCATTAACTCTACATATAAGAATATTTATTTGTATACATCATTGTATCATTAGTTTTATCCATTTCCATCCTCTTCCACTGTCATCCCTTGGTTAGCGTATATCAATATCACTTGTGCATTTCTGCTTCTTGTTGAAGGCACAGTATACAGTGTAGAAAGTTTTGTAAATAAATTATATAACTATGCTTATATTAATTTATTCTTCTGCACATCCTCAACTGGAAGGGGGTGTAGGGGTTAAGAGGTAATAATATTCCTTATAGCACAATTAGCTTGTTTTTAATTGCTAAGATTCAGTCAGCCCATATCATAGAAAAAAATAATTGTTCAAGCATAACTGTGGAAGTTTGCACTGTAACTTCTAATGGCTAGAGACTATGCTTTCTGATAGAATCAAATTATGTCTTCACGTTTTGAACAAATGTTGATATCTCCGGAATCATAAGGGTTACTAAAGAAGTGTAAATAGCAAACTCTTCACCATAAACTATTGTTGTAGTGGTAGTATTCTTTAGGTTCTAGGGTTTAGAGTAGATTTTATAAGTTACAATAAACATAATAACTATTAAGTTTGTATAAAATTGCCACCTTTTGCTGTGGCCAAATTGCACTTCCTACAACACCTCCTGTCTTTTCCCCTTTCCTCCCCACTTTCCACCCATTTTGTGACATCATCCTCATGTCATGTGAGAAGGAACACCCTTTTTTCATTAGCAATGCTCTTGTTTTTGCTGATTTATTATGCTTTTCTGTTAAAAAGCTTAGTAAACCCACTGATTTAATAAACTCTGATAGTCTGCTTCTTTTTTGAAACAGAATACTGGAGTTTATACAGTGTTTTCTAGACCACTGGACAATCATTTTAACTTCCGGATAGTCTGGAAAAAAATGGATAGGTGGCAATGCTAAGTTTATAATATTTTGTAAACAACTTACAATATCTCAGCAACCATTCAGGTTACACACATACCGTCAGCGACACTTTGTTCTTCCAGCTGTGAATTTTCATATGAGGCTAAGCAGTTCTGTCTCTGCTACTTTGTTGTCGAGATATTTAGAATATATGAAATTTATGACAATATAAATAAATATTATATGAAGGATAATTTGTCTTTACCTACACTAGACAGAGATTAAACATCAATACAGGTGTGTTTGCCGTTGTGTAAGCTTTAAGATAAAATCTTTCAGTACTTTGTATGTAGCACTGGTTTGGGAGTTATTAACGCAAATATGAAGAAGCAATATCTCAGACCTGCAGGCGTCAGTAGGATGTAACTGCAGAAGCACCTAGACACTTCACTCAGCTGTAATTAGTTAAGAATTAACACTCCATACCTAAGTAAGTCATGATTACACAAATTAATATACCAGTGCCTTCTTCCATTACTGAGCAATATTTGTTTACTGCTTCTTGCAATCTGCCTCCAAATTTCTGCCTTTCCTACTGTCTCTCACGCATCCTTCTAACTAACTTATAGTCATCACTCTTGCTAACCTCTTTAACCCTCACCGGTAACTTGACCTCTTTTCTTTTATGCTGTTTATAGGATTAGAATATTCACATGTATGTCACTATAGAGGTTATGTGTTTGTCAGAATTTCTGTTTGTGCACTGCCTGTCATTTTTTGTCAGAATTTCTGCTTTGCACTGCCTGTCTTTTGATTGCGCAGTGCCCATATTACTAAAAAGGAAGTGGACATTACCTATCATGGGATGTGCAAGTCTTAATTTTTATGGTTATGACCTCTTGGCAGTATTTATTTGCTGTTTTGGTTAGAAAGGGAGAAGTATACTTCTGCAGCACATGAGGGATTTCAATCTGTAAATCTAATGATTTATAAGCTGTTTTTTTTGGAATCTTGTGGTTCTGTGACAGACTTCTCTTTTGAATATCTGTGACAAATACACACCTTACTACAAACCCTACTTTCTCTGCTTCTCAGAAGTTTTTTCATGCTATTTCTGTTTCACTTTATGTTACATAGAGCATCATCTGAGAAATGCTTTTAAACTTTTTTTTCCATAACATCTGTTAGCTTCACAGCCACTGCTTTTGCATAAAATTTCCATCCTTCTGGTGATGCATTCTGGATCTGCTGCCATGCAAGCTGTACCTTTCTGTTTTGTAGCACCTTAACAAACTGCATTACTCAGATTTAAAGCTGCAGGTTTGTTCTGTCCACTAAATCTCACTTAAGCCAATAACATTCTTTGCAGAGGCTTAGGTTAGGCACTTGGCAGAAGTGTGAGCAGAAGTAATGAATGCAAATTACATGACCTGTAACAGCTATAGAATAAAAATAAAAATAAAAACACATTAGGAATGCACTTTATGTAAACTTTAGAAATAATAGTAATTTGAGAACTCGAATGTGAAAACCTCATATGATCTATCATCTGTGTCTTGCAGTGGAATGTATTAAGGGGAATTAAGAAAACAAAATTGCCACTGATTCTAAAGACAACCACAAAGCATTCTATAGCTATGTCAAGAATCTCAGTGGCAACACTCAGATCTGCTCTGAGTTACACCACAATGGCACTAAATATACAGAACCAACTGATATTGCCAACATCCTAGCAGATAGGTTCAGTGCTAACTTTACCCCTCCCTCACCCCCTAAAGGGCCTATCTCTATACCGGAAGAATGCAAAGTTCCTATAATCACGGCTGCACAGGTAAAAACCACACTCTCCAATGCCAAGAACACAGCATCCATGGGACCTGACAACATCCCAGGCTATGTTCTACATGAACTATAGCATGAATTGGCACCCCCACCTAAGCACCATGTTCAATCATAGTCTCACCTCAGGCTTTTTGCCCACTGAATGGCACACAGCGACAGTTATCCCACTCCACAAAGGGGGAGCCACCACGAACCCTGGGAACTACCGCCCCATTAGCCTAACGAGCCTGGTCTACAAGGCCATGGAACGTATCAGCGTGAAACTTAAACAAAGACATTACACAAGGTACCAGGATGACATGTTCTTCTTGTGGAAGGGGCCGGTGGACATGATTAATGGGTTTATAACTGAAATGACTTAATTTACTTCATTCTTGGAATTTACATACCAAGTAGGCCAAAATGAGGTTAATTTTTTGGACAGCCACCTTAGTAAAGACAATAACAATAGGCAATTTAGTTCTACCATCCTTCGAAAACCTTGAGAAACCAAACCGTCAAACTGTAAAAAACAGATAGGAGCAGAGATCCTTGACGAAACACTGTTTATTCTTGAAGTGCGTTAATTTCAGTACACTTTTCGTTAGGAACAAACCCAACTTCATCAGGTTTCATACCTATTTTGACCTTTCCACCTTACTCTTGACCACACACACCTGACTTTTTGTTTGCATTATACAAACAATTAGGGTTGTTTTAGTATGTATATGTAGGAACCATTATTGAATACAAACACAAATTCAGTTAATATTGACAGGCACCATTCATTTATTAAATATAAGGAGGATGCACTTGCTACCTTATGCTACATCATTGTGGGTTGCCCTGAATTTTTTACTTAGGGTCAGATGATTGAAATTTATAATGACTGTTGTGCTAAAGGGTCTACTTGACACTAGAATTATAACAACAATGTTAGGTTTCACATATTTTAAATGGTATTTTCTATTTTTATTTTTACTTTCAATTTTATTTTTAAACTTGAATCAACGTCCTGTGAATTCATGCACATTTTGTGTAATTTTACATGTGTTGGTATGTGTTTAAACACGTTAAAATAAGTTATATATTTATACTTATTTTTACATTATTTTTATATATATTTCTTACTTTGAGTATTTTTTCTACACTATATGCTTAAAGAGGGCTTGTGCATTTAGTAAACCGAACCCTTCCTTAACAAATTAATTAATTAATCAATCAGGAATCAGGAAGGGTGTGTTTAACTATTGATATATAAACCGCACAGCCCATGGTTCCCTGTTTGACTTTTTTATCTTCTGATGAAGTTGGGTTTGTTCCTAACGAAAAGTGTACTGAAATTAACGCACTTCAAGAATAAACAGTGTTTCGTCAAGGATCTCTGCTCCTATCTATCCATCGAAAACCCACATACTCTAATACATTCTTACATTTCACAAGTTGCCATCCCCTCCATCAGAAAAGGGCAGTGGTTAAGGGACAGGCAGTAAGAGCAGTGAGGATGGTATCCAATTTCAATGATTTCTTAGAGGAGTGTAATCTCCTCAAGGAAATGTTCTTAAAAAGAGCTTATCCTTTACCCTTAATCGATCAAGTGATGGAAGAGGTACGTAATAAAAGATCAATAGGGTATTTTCAACCTTTGGTACAAGAAAAACAAGTTTACACAACCCCACCAGTGGGGAATGTTATTAACATTTCCCAGGGAAAAGAAAAGGTATTGAATGGGGCAACTAGTTTTTTAACAACCTATTCCCTAGATGCAAGCAGCATTATGGAGATTATATGTAAAAATTGGTCTTTAATACAACAGGATAACAAATTAGTCAAAATGTTGGGCACAACACCAGCTATAACATACAGAAGAGGTCTCAATTTGAAAAACTTGGTTGAGAGACCGAAAAAAGCTTAAAGAGGCCAAACTGGTATGTTTAAATGTGGAAGATGTGCCCAATGTAAACATATTAAAGTGACTAATAAGGTTAACATCAGAGATAAGACCTATCAAATTTGGGGTAGACATACATGTGATTCCCTAGGGTTAGTATATGGGGCTGTCTGCAACCAATGCGAAGGTTACTATATTGGAAAAAAAGAATGAAAGCTCAAGCAAAGGATATACGAGCATCAATATAGCATTGACAGGCAGATCAGTGCAAATGCCCTAGCAAGGCATATAATAGAACACGCAGACCATAAGTTCAGTTTTATTGTCTTGCAAAAAGTAGACCATAGCAGCAGGGGTGGCCCATGGCAACTTAAACTCGAGGAAATAGAATTGGCATGGCAGATCCGTACCATAGCTTATATTATGCCGGGTTTAAATGAATATGTATCTATCAAATGTTGGCCGAATGGTTTAGGTGTTTGCCTTACAAACACAAGGTACAGGGTTTGAATCTCATAAGGGATAATTGGCTAGGCTTAAAATGGCTCATAAAGGCAGTTAGCCTAGTACTAACCTATGAACCTAAATAAAAGCCTTAGCTAGATAAGCATTACAAGCCTTTTTGAATAAATAGATCCAATTTAGGATCTTTTAATATACATGGTTTTAAAAATTTAGTAATTTTAAAGTAAATATGTTACCATCACAAGGCTGGATGATTTGGTATTTTTAATATTGAGATAAATTACGCTTGAGAAAGCTTATTGTCTAAGGTTTACTGATTTTTAGGAAAACTTATGTCAAACAAATCTCTGGTTCAGCAAACAAATGGTTACTTGTGTTTTTTTATTGTTGATTGTTTTTTACTTAATTAATTGATTGCTTGATTAGACTAACACTGTGTATAAAAGGCATTCCTTTTCACATGGGATTGTATCTTGTATGTTTTTTGATGGTCTGAAGAAGTTGGCTTACCTTTTGCCAACAAAAGCGCTTACCAATAAAGGAGTTTAGTTCTACAAATCCGCTCTCTTTTTTCTGTTTTCACTAGTTTTGTGGGTTTTTTGTCAGTACGAAAGACATTGGTAATCTCCAAAGTCTGGACCCCACCCTGTTCAGGTTTGTAAAAGGCAGATCATGTCTCCTAAACCTGACTGACTTCTTTGAAGCAGTCACCAAAGCCGTAGATGAGGGTAAAGTGGTTCACACAGCCTATCTAGATGTCGCCAAGGCTTTTGACACCATCCCTCACTCTGGAATTATAGATAAACTCAATAAACTGGGTATAAATCAATATGTCACAAGATGGGTTGCCAAATGGCTCACTGACAAAACCCACACTGTGAAAGTAACAGACTCCAAATCTGACTTCAGACCAGTGACAAGTGGAGTACCACAGGGTTCAGTCTTGGGTCCTCTTCTGTTTGGTATCCACTTTTCTGAAGTACAGGCTAACGCAGAAGGTCTTTGGCTAAGTAAGTTCACAGATGACTGCAAACTAGGAGCCATAATTGAAACTCCTAATGATGTGGACATCCTACAAAAGGGCCTCACTGAAGCAGATGTCTGGTGTCAAAGCCATGGCCTCAAGCTCAATGCCAAAAAGTGCATTGTCATCCCCTTTGGTAAAAACTCTGTACCCATGAGCTACCACATAGGTGGTAGTCTACTTAACACCAAAAGTGTGATAAGAGACCTTGGGACAGAGGTGGACAGTAGTCTTTCCTTTGATAATCACCTCACCACAGTAGTCAGGAAATCATTCTATGTGGCACACCTGATCACAAAAGGTTTCTCATCCAGGAAAAAAGAGATTATTGTTCCCCTCTACTTGTCACCCATTAGATCCATTATAGAGTACAATGCCCTTTTTGGTATGTAACTCACAAGACATCTACATCAACTGGAAAGGCTGCAGAAATACCTCACAAAGAAGATTACCGGCCTCAAACAGATGCCCTACGCAGACCATCTCAAAAAACTCCAGCTTTACTAAGTCGCATATCGCCTACTCAAAGGTGATCTCTGCATAACATACAAAGCTATGTCAAACCCAGAGCTGTTGGAAATGCTCCACTTAAAGAAATCCCAATCCCTCCAAGCTACACGCTCTCGGGACCTAAACCTTGTCACCACAATAAACAGAACATGCTGGAGGGATAGATTCCTGTCCCAGAGACTTCCCATACAAACTACATATCTATATCAAACAAAGATCCTCATTAGCACTCTTCAAGAAAAATCTTGATGATTGGATGGGAAATAGGAAATTCACCCCAGAGATCACCTCTGTGGTTCTGCTCGACAGGGGCACAGGAAATTAATTTTCTTGGGTGGCGAAAGCCAGGGTGCCTTTTTGGCTAGGCTTGTATAGGCCCTAGGGCCAATAGCCTAGTACCTATCTATGAACCTACCTATGAACCTATGAAGGTTCTCTGTCTGATCAGTTTATTTATAAAGACGAAAAGTACTTCAAGCCAGCATTTAGTACTAATAGACCCCCTCCAAAACTGCTACAGTAGCATCGCTTCATATGTTTCAAACCAAGGTCTTAAAATTCATGTTAAGCATTCATCTACCAACATTTTACAGCTGCTGATGTTGCAAGCCAAGCAGGAAAATATTTAAATAGCAGGCAAACACAATTAGACATACAGACCTGACAAACTGAGACTACAAGTGATTACTTATTTATTTATTTGCTTATTTTTTGCTCAGCCATGTACAAGTGAAATGAGTCTATAACTATTTAACATCAAATCCACTCTTCTCTACTCCATGAAACATTATTTTCCATTTATGTCTTTAAACTTGATTGCTATAACTCTGAGGTCACTTCACAGAAGTGGAAGGAGGGGAGTGGTGACCAACATAAATGTAAGTTAGAGAAAACGCTTACTACTCATTAAGGGGGAGTGAAGGAGGAACAAACTTTAGAACTAAGAGAAAATGTCCTTATGAGTAAGGTAGATAAAGAAGGTGGTAATGCTAGTGGACACCTGACACCTCAAGTGATGAGCATGACAGACTAGGGACAGAATAAAGGACTGTAGTGAAAGGAATAGAAGGGTTATGTTCTCGTGGGAGAAATGGACCTCTCAGAAGCACACTAGGAGATCCTCCCCTTGGGGGAGGCATTAAACAGCTGTTACAGAACTGTACCAGAAATAGAATTCTGGGTATGGTCTTAACTAAAATGGAGAGAGTCAGTGATGTGAGTGCAACATTTGTCAACAATGATCACACCATTGTGTGGTTTGGAGAAGGGTGAAAGTCAAGGCACTGGGTAGGGATTTCAGGAGGCATATTATGTTGAGCTAGGAGAGATGGTCAAATATAAGTTAAATGAATGGGGGTAAATCATGTGAACACACAAGAGTGGGTCAGATACATAATGCTTAGGGCTATAGACAGACATTTGATGAAGAGTTAAAATGTGGAAAAAAGCCAACACAGCTAGATAAGAATGAGAAGAAGGCAATTAGGACAAAAAAAGAGGCCTTACAAAACGTAATGGAAAGACAGATGAGGCACAGAATAAGAAGGCAAGCAAAAGGTCAATGAAAGAGGTAAGGGCTGCAAAGGTGGAAGTTGAAATGAAGTTGCTAGAAGGGGTCAAGAGAGGAGAACAAAGGCTTTTTATGTATTTTAGAAAGGAGGAAGAGAACAGCAGACTCTGCCAAGCCGAGCAAGTAAAGGAGGGAGATTATGGACAGCAGGATTCAGGCAGCATTACTAAAAGAATACTTCAACTAGTCATTCATGAGAAAAAGGGAGAGGAGGGTGCCATACCATGGGAGAGGTAGAGCAGAGTGGAGAGCAGGGGAGAAACACAAAGGTGGGGAGGTGGAGATGTGAAAAAGGAAATGGGTGTACTAATGGATGATTATGGTATACAAATAGAAGAAGTGTGTCATTGATTAAAGAATAAACACAAAAGAAAGATCTGCTCTCACAGTGTCCAGGGAAGAAGTCCTACTTCATTCATTTTTGGCTTTGTGTATTATATGTGAGGAACTGTCCAGTGTACTTTGGGATTTTCTGCCTGAAAATCTTTTCACTGGTGGAGAACTTTTATCTGAGTTAGGGAATGACTTTTTCAAAGATTTGCTAGAGAGTTTACAAACCTTCTCACTACTTGTGACCTTGTTTTATTTTCAGCAGCTTACAGCTTTTTGGCCCATTGTCCATTATGCCTCCTTTATATGTGCTGATGTGCAGTGGATTTCTTGCTAAGATTTCTGTAGATTTTTGTGAGAAATCATTTGTTCTGATTGTGCTGCATTTGTTCATGCTACCTGGGAATTAAGGATGCCCAAGCAGTGATGTGAAGACACTCTGAAGGTCATGATTGTGTCCTTCCAATGAAGATTTATTTTGGCATGTAAACTTTGGAATTTAGTGTAGTTCTTTTCCATGGCAAGGATTTCTTTGATAGGTTTCATTAACACTGAACTGCTGGATATATGGTACTTTGCATCTGTTTTTTTTTTCACTTATTAATTAAATATCTGCATTATTTGATTGCGTTACATATTTCTTCCTAGCTTGGCATACTGAGTGTATAAACAACATTTCACTTTGTTAGTCATTTAATTTAGGTTTTAGTTGGTGTTCTTTACTTTGTATTGGTTTAAGAAATAAGCATTGAAACAAAATTGAACTGTAACTTTAACTTGAACTCAGTAGTACTGGAAGAAACATTCATAATGAAAAACAGCCTAAAGGAAAGACCGGTTGCATTCCCAGAAGACACATTCTCCAGGACAACAACCAAAATGGGTTTGTGGTCAGAACAAACTGTCAGTTAAACTTGATCTAGTTTTCAAACTGGCTTATTGGCAGTAGACTACAGCATACTTGGATTACCTGGAATTCAGCAAGGCATTTGAGTTGATCCCACACTGGTGGCTGCTAGCGAAACTGCAGGGATTAAGGGTAGGGCTAAGTCTGAGGAACTAGAATGCAATCTAATTGGAGGGGTGGACCCAGAAGGTTGTGCTAATAGGTTTTTTTGTGAGACATTAGAGGAGAAACTAGTCTAATATCATAAGTCCTGGGTGGGGTGTGCTTCTGCATGTTCACTTCACATGGTAGCTAAAGGAAAAAAGAACAGGATCAACTTTTTTGCAGATGATACAAAAAGTGATCAAGCAGTAGAAGATGTCCAAGTGAGGGAAAAAAAAAAGCATCTGAGGTATGATGCAGACAAATGTGAAGTATTGTACCTGAATTTCAGCAGCACTTGTGTGAAGTGCCAACTGGAAGAAGCTGAACAGATGACAACATGGCAGGAACAGGACAAGATCAGATCATCAGGAGCAAAGCAAGAGGGTTCCAGGAGTTGTAAACAGAATGCAGGAGTGTATCCTCAGTAGGATAATCATGAAAAGCAAAAAAGTAGGGTAGAGTACAGTACATATCATAACAGTATTTCTTCAAGGAAAAAAAAAACGTGTGCATACCCACCTTCTGTGTCACATAATATTTACATATTTTTTTTCCGTTTGTTAATCGGGTAAGTCTGACTCAGTGCAGAACACCTTTTCAGTGGAAGCCCAGGAGCAAAAGCTTCATTAGTGCAATATAATACAAGACAAAAAGAAAATTTAACATTAGTGTCATCTTTGACAGGCCTCACATCCTTCAAGGTACTGATGCAGGCAGCATGAGACTTCTTTATATATATTCTGTGTCATCCTTTTGCATTGTTCTTTACTCCGTTCATTTGCTTGAAACTATATATCCTGTATGGAGTGGAGTGCCAGCCAGTATAAATATTTTGTAGTGAAAAAAAAAACATTTAAAACAAGTGTGTAACGGCTGATGATAATAAACGTGCTGGTAGTCATGATTAGTAATCTGCAGCATAAAACCTATGAACCATTCTTATGCAAAGAAAAAGAGAGAGTGAAGCTTTACTGTTACACTGACCATTCCGTAAAGCTCCTCTTATGATAAGATTTATAAACACTGTGCTATATTCTTTGGTGAAAGCTGCTGCAGCAATAAATAATGGCATTCAGGTAATTTTTTTTAAACATTACAAGGTTACCGGCGGGAGTTGAGCAATTACAGGATTACATGTATAATAGCTGTAGTGTTTCATGCCCTGTATGAAGACAAGCCACTGTCTTATATGAAATAATGAATGTGTGGCAAGTATGTTCAAAACTATCTTGTGCAGACACTCTGAAGAGTTGTCTAAGTAGCTGCTACCACAGTAGAATGTATCATGAAAGTGCCTTGATGTGGTACATTATATCTATCAAGTGGAAAGGCAGCAACAATGCAATGTAAGAACCATTTATTTGTAGTTTGCTATATTGCAGACAATGCTTCTCAACTGAAAGAAACAAAATTATCTATTCCCTTTGGGACTATGAACCATTATACAATAAACACCCACAGAGTGAAGGGGAAGTATGTATTTAGTTTGGTAATCTGTGCAGAAAGACTGATAGAGTAATCAACTGTTTAGAAATTAGACAAAAGGAGTGTGTGATATCAATAAAGCAGTTAATACAAAGTTGTCTGATCATGAGAGGCTCAAAGACTCACATGTCAGTGTCTTTTGGCCGTTCTACTAGTAAGTACTTTCCAGGCGATATATATAAATATAATTTCATCAGCAAGAGCTAGTTTCAAGAGACAAAGTCTTCTAAAATGAAGTATGAATCTCATGATGGAAAGATGTGAGTTCTTATTTATTTTACTATACAGGCATTACAGCTTAACAGAGCAACATGACATTTCAGAATGGAATAGGTTGATGGGGGGTGTAACCAATATGGAGAAAGCGAGTAAGATATTGTTGCTGTTGACATGTTGATGAAATAACTATTTACCATTTTGTGGGTTAGACTTCTATAGATTTACTTGAAGTTGTTTCTTAATTATTTACAGAAACCTACATGGTTAATTATCGACATTTTATCTTCCAAAGTGAGAGTTTCAGAAACTTGAGAAAAATATATCTAGATTCCACTGTTGCTGAAAAAGTAGGCTTTGAATAAAGGAACACTTTATCAACCAAAAGCTGTGCTGATCATTGTACCTACAAAGTTCTCACTTTTCCATTATAAACATATGACAAATGTTGGTCTGGGTGATAATTTACTGTAGGACTTTGAAGATGTCTAGCAGATTCTTGAACTGCATTGGAATAACCCTTCTTCCTGAATTGAAAATCTGTTGAAACAGAGTTTATAGAAACCAATAGAATATCTACAGACATTAAACAACCAAAAGCTGTATCAGTGCCAAGCATGTAACATAGCACTACTGAAAAACAAAAAACACACTCAATAAAAGGGACTCTGAGTACTGTTTTAATAGATTTAGCACTTCCATCATATATCATGTAGAGTTCTTCAAAATAACAACTGTAACAAAATAATGTTTAAAAAGATTTGCAAGAAAATTGCATGACTTGAACTGTACAATAAAAAACAAGTTTCATGTAAAACCATAACTATAATTGTACACATAATATATGACAATAAAAACAACTACTGTGCCAATTATTTAAATGAGCTAAGTTTTAGAACACTTTTGAAGTTTGTACATTTATTTTATTTATTTTTATTTTACATTTGTTGACCAGGATAGTACGAATGGATACATGTCCATTTTCAGCGGAGGCCCGGGGAGAAAAGCTCCAATTACACAGATAAAAAACATACATACATACATGCCAAGCATATTACAAAGTCTGTAAGGTGCAGCCCTCAAGAGGGATTCACAATTTTAACAGTGTGTAATAGAATATAAAATATAAAACATTGTAAGTATGCTAATCATACAAAACAATATTCACAAAACTGATAGAAGTCACTAATCGTTAAAATCACAAGTTGAGAAGTCACTAATTAAAAAATGCATGCATTTATAACCTACATGCTTAGCCAGTGCATTATTATTATGTCCAATCCTAATAGCATATAAGTGTTCTCTAACTAGTTTGCCCCAAGTTAGCTGTATTACATGTGGCATCAACTCTAAAAGGTAAATATCCTTTGAGCAAGTCTCAATTTAAATGTATCTAGTGAAATTCTCATACCTTGGCCTTTAATAATATTCTGGAAATATATAATGTGGGTGCATACTTGTCCTATGAGGAGGGGCATTCTATATTCTTCCTTCCTCACACACCAATCCAAGAAGTCTATCTGATGTGACAGTACTGATGTGTAAATTTCAAATAGGGGTCAACCATTGACCAAAGGTCATGTATCTATCAAGTTCAACTGATTACCTTGCCTCTAAAATGACTTCCATAAACATGAAATCAAGTCAATATGTTTTTTATATATTCACTGTGTGTAGCATCATTTTTTTTTTTGCCTCTAGGTATGATGGTAAATAACGACTGGACATCCATAGTGACAGGCCAAGGTATGAGAATTTCTAGGCTTAATGCCACATAAGAGGGTTATCTGAATGAACTAGATACATTTAAATTGAGACTTGCTCAAAGGGGTTACAAATCACATGAAGTTGAAAGAACTATAGAAGACATACATAGATTAAGATCAAATAGAGTGGCACCCTAGATCATATACATGAGCCTATAATTGGACAAGTAGACAATGAGCAAATAAATGGCTTTGATGGGAACCCATCCTTGTAAACAATGTCAATATTGCAAGTATATATGTGAAGTTTAATACATTTGAGCACCCAGATACTGGTCAGATATTTACCTTTAGAGTTGATGCCACATGTAATACAGCTAACTTGGTATACCTGGCTAGATGCCAAGAATGCCAAGCTTTCTATTGTGGACTAACTAATAGGCATTTAAAACTAGGATTAGAGAACACTTATATGCTATTAGGATTGGACATAATAATAATGCACTGGCTAAGCATGTAGGTCAGTATGGTAACCAACACAGCTTTATTTTCATGGCTATAGATAGTGTCCTGCCAATATTAAGACGAGGGAATATTCGTAATATTACTGAGAGAGTAGAAGTTAACTGGATGATCCGGCTTAGAGCAGATAAAGGCAGTGGCCTTAATGAACGAGCTTCTATTCGACCAGTGTTAAGAGTATAATATTAACAACTTGTAATTCTATGTTTAGATAGTTTTTTAGTGTAAATATATAATGATAGGCTTTTGAAAATGCCTTAGGAAATGTTTTTAAAGATATCTGTTATAAATGCATGCATTTTTTAATTAGTGACTTCTCAACTTGTGATTTTAACGATTAGTGACTTCTATCAGTTTTGTGAATATTGTTTTGTAAGATTAGCATACTTACAATGTTTTTGATAGTTCTTTACATAAATGGTATACACAGTTTAACACAGTTTAATGCATATATAGCACATACTGATTGAGAAATTTTCATTTTTTGAGCTTTATGCAATAGTTGATGCCTTTTTTAATGGCTGCAGTTACTATTATTAAGATATGTCTTTTTTAGCAACAAGCATTATATATCAGTAAGTTCTTAGTAAGCATTGAATGATGTGTACTTTGTAAATTCTTAATAGATGTGAATTTATTTTGTTTAGCATAGAAGTATTAAGACACTGAACTTTTTTTAATGATGCTTTCAATAACCTGGTTTGTATCACTTTAAAGCTCTATAAGATGAAACACATGACTACTATAAAAGGAGCAGACTGATTTTTGAATGTTAACGGTCTGAGGAAGCAAATGTGAAAGCAATATACACAACAATTTTTATCAAATAAATTCTTTTGCTTTTAAATCTAAGCTTGGTTCTTGGAGAATATCCCAGTTGCAGTTACAGGCACTTTATGAATGGATTATTGAGCAGCTTTGGTTACCTCTCTGTCTTTATATTTGGCTTGTTCTTTATTGTTTGGTTTCTGAACAGAGGGGGATTTACACCGTTGGATAAGAACTTTTGGTTATTAGGAATCCTGAAATAGCTTAAAAGGTTTAGCTTTCTTTGCCACTGAATTTGTTTGATCAAATAGGAGGTTTCCCGCTACTAGAACATGAAGGACCTGTGTTTTAATATTTTCAAGTAGGTTTTCAGGTGTTAGCCAGGCTTGTTTCCTAATTACTACCTCCGCCAGAGGTGATTTAGGTATGCAGTATCTTGCATAATAAGTGCATTTCAATGCATGCATTCCTAGCATGTTTGCTGTTTTGGACACTTGCAATAGTTTATATAATTTTCTTTTCTTTTCTGTCTAACATGCTGTGAAACATTTATTGCATTTGCCCTACTATGTTTTGATAGGAGACTTTATGGGTAATATATTTCCAGTCTTAACTGCAGCAACATTGCCTCCCTTTATGCAGTATAATAACAGGAATAGATTATTCTGGTTTTTAGATATTGCAAACAAAGTTTGTTTGTGTTTTTGCAGGGTTAGAGTTCGGTTTATAATAAATGTCTGGCCTGTCCTTTGTGTACATGTATGTTGTGTCTGCCATCTTATGGGCTGGTGCCTGGGCATCCAGATGAAAACTGATAGCTTTTAAAGATTTTCAAAGATGTTAAACAGAAAAGGAATCTCACTCTTAGAATCTAGTAGCGTCATCATTTTGATCCACAGTCTATTAAGAAAAGAGAATTTGGTAATGTACCAATCAAATGATTTTCCACCATTTTTAGTAGTTTCATTAAAAGTAATACCTTAAAGTTAATTATAACCTGGTATTTTTGTACTCAGAGTGCACATACTGAGTGAAGTTCATATGAACCTTATACAACTGATCACTAATTGTAAAAATTAAAATGCATCATGTTGGCTCATGCAGGCTTGGGTAGGGAAGAATTTATTAACAGTCTGAAACAACTAGAATAAGGGGCATTTCAGCTGCTGTCTTGGAATTCTTTAACAATGGAAGTGCAGATGTATTTTGGTATACTTCACTTACATTTTCATTTTATTATTTTCACTTTGTTTATCTATCTATATCTATATGTCTAAATATGGTCTACTTCATGTAATTGCATTGCCATAAGATCGAATGTTGCATCATCGAAACCACAAGAATGAAAGTTCACATTAGTGAAATTATGAAACACAGACTCACATAACATCGAATCTCAAAACATTGAACACAGGAACACAACCCAGACATAGGATATCTACCCCCTTCACTTTTGCAGGGGAAATAATGCCCCCTGCACCCCCACACCCCCTGCAGATTAAGTATACCAACTCAAAGATTGCACTACTTGGAAGAAAGGAGTACAGTGAAGCAATCAATACACAACAACTATAACACCAACAACAGTGCTATTTATTAGACCAGAATACCTTCACTGTAAAACTTCATCCTAATTTAACAAATATAATTAAAATCAAACAACTTATTTCTCTTTTTCATCTGGCACATACCCAAACTGCTCCAAAGACTACAGCATCATGTGACGTGAACTCCACCATATTGTTTAACATGCTGGCTACAAACCCTTAAAGAAACACCACACCACTAAATCACTTACCCTATTAACTTTATGTACATTTCAATATTCTGCACTATGATCTCGTGAACTTTCATTCTTCTGGTCTCGATGATATAACGTTCAATTGTATGGCAATGCAATTATATTGAGTAAATCCCTATATCTATGTGTATAAGTGTGTGTATGTGTGTGTATATATATATATATATATATATATATATATAGAGAGAGAGAGAGAAAGAGAGAGAGAAAGAGAGGAGAGAGTTTCAGACCTCTCCCCCTTACTGACGTATTTTGTTGCGATTAATGTACATCTTCACATACCATTTGTTGTATCTGTACTTTGTATAGGTTAAATGGCATTAGCTCCCTGTGTTTATGCATTTTGTTTTGATACATATCCGTCTTCATGTTTAGCTTCAGTTATAATTATATAGCTCATTTATATGGTTATAGTTATACATCAGTTGTATAATTATATTTGCAGTGATATGAAGATTATTTTGGTGAGATACATTATTTCTCATATAATGATACAGGAAATATGTCTGTTTAAATGAGACATAACAAGTTTGTCTCAGCTACTGCCAATGTCATTGTTAGAGCAGGGTCTGTTACTGCATATCTCAGTGTGTCTTAATCTTAGCAGTCACAAAATGACCTGCATTCTGATAAAGGAGACAGACTTTTTTATGTATCTGTTATTCTTTCCCTGGACCTTCACTGAAAATAAAGACAATGTACCTTCCTTAGTGAATCCAAAATCATCTTATTTAACTCTTAATCTAACAGTCTGTAATCAAGACAATCAGTCAAGAGGTCAAGACAGCAGGAATCCTGGGGCTAGGCTAAATCATGGTGGAAGGCACTAATGCTATTTTTGCTGTAGGCTCATCCATGATTGTACGCTCCAGATGTCCATCCATGTCACTGTTGTAGTATTCATAACCTAAGGGCTCTACTGCCAAGGATAACCCAATGTCCAGCCAGTATACCAAAGCCTTTAGTGCTTATAGGTGCTGTATATCACATGTATGCTTCCTGCGCAAGATGTAGGGCATAAAGGTGACATACATATGCACACACTCAGAATTTCTTTGCTGTCAGTCCAAACGCCATTCTTGAACATCTGTCTGAATGCCCTTCTGTTGTGCTGGTTACAAGCCTTGTTTCAGGTAAGTGCCCCATTGGGGTTTCCTCTTATCTTTATTTTTTATTTAGTGCAGTTGAGTTCATGTCAGTCTGCGAGGCAGATTCCTCACAGACTGTCACAGCCAGTGTCTTTTCCATTTGGGTGTTTCCTGTGACCATATGCAGTGTAATATCTGCCAGACTTTTGTCCCTAAGACCCTACATAGTATCTCTTCTCTTTATTTACCTTGAAAACCAGCATCTTAAGCTTATGGTGGAGTCTTCCCACCCTGAGAGTCAGCCTTCTGCCAAGAAAAAGGCCCAAAAAACTTAAGTCTGACACAGCTGCTGTCCAGCCTCCCCTGGATGTTTCTCTCGAGGCTAGTAAAAACCCAGATGATCAACCGGTGGTTATCAGAGGCCAGCATGCATCAGGCTACTCAAATGTCCTCAGAGGTTTTGTAAACATCTGCTCTTGACACTGAGGGAGAAACTCAGCTGATTATATCTGAGGGACTAAGGTGGGTACTGCAGATCTGAGTAAGGGAGGTGATTCCTACTACACTTATTGAATGTCACCAGGGGTCTGACCCTGCAGGGTGTTTCATGCGGACATCCCACAGAAAAAGAAACAGAAAACCAAACATATTTACCCTGTTGTTAAAGGATCCCTAATGTAAATGACAGGATTTTTCTCAGGGGATACTTACTGCTTTAATGGCTTTAAACCCTCCTTAAGTGGTGTCTGTGCTTGACCCTCCCTGGTCTTCTACCCCTCTTAAAAGGCCTATGGAATTAGATTCTTCAGAAAAGGATCTGGATTCTGGGGAAGAGTCCTTGGCTTACTCTTCTCAAATTCCTTCCACTGTGGACTATTGTTTAGAGGAAGAGGATTCTATTAGTCCAGATTCCCTTTTGGAGGAACTTTCCATTCGGGATACTGTTGCCCACATGATGGAGTTTTTTAAGTGGGACTGTTCTCAAGTGTCTGACATTCAGAAAATGTATTATGAGCTCAGCCAGATGGATCCTCCTAAGCTGTTGGCTATTTCCCTTGTTTTGGCTGCCCTCTTGGATACCTTGTCAGCTGCTTCTGTGGTCTCTGATTCTCAGCCCCCTGCACCCAAGAAACCTAATAGATTTGACAAAGTGCCTGACAAATGTACATTTCTTTATAAATGCTCTTCTGCTGACCCTTTTTTAGTGTCTGTATACAAGCTCTCAAAGCTGTTGCCCTCTACCAAGTTGCTTTCTTCAGATAAAGATAGTAGGGCTATGGAAAGGCTGGGCAAAAAGGTTTACACTGCTGCCACTTTATCATTTTGGGCCATCCGCTACCAGACTTATAGTACTAGGTATATTTTGACCCTCCTTTCTCAGGTTTCCAGTGTGGTGTCCGACCATTCTGCTTCTAAGAGGAAGGCTTCTACCCTTTCCCTGTCAAGAGTCTCCCTCTCAGGTTACTTGCCACTCTAATAAAATGCAACTACAATGCAACTGATGCCTCCTCCTGGACTGTGGCCTTTGGTTCAGTTATGAGGAGTTACTTTTGGCTTCATCTTCAGGCTTTGTCTAATGACATTAAGGGTCTATATTAGATAATCAAAGCTTTAGGTAATCGAATAACTAGAGCTCGACACCTAAACAGCAAAAGCTGTAAACTGCGAACGGCCACTTCTGTGAATTTTTTCAAAGGAAAAAAATTTGCTTGGCCAGACAAAAAAAAATGTTCAAACCCTAATCGAGTGGTGAGCTCCACCCCCCACACCCCCCCTAACTAAATATACCAACTCCGTGATCACTCCACAGTGGAGAAAAGGGCAGATTCCTGATAATGGCCAAGCAAATTTTTTTCCCAATGAAAAAATCTGCGGATGTGGCCATTCATGGTTTACAGCTTTTGCTGTTTAGGTGTCGAGCTTTAGGTATTCAGTTACCTAAAGCTTCAACTATATTATGTAGACAAGACATTAAGGCCAAATTGTTGGATGTTCCTTTGGGTAATAAAAATCTTTTCTGTGCTATAGCTGCTGAACTTTTCAAGTCTGTGCAGGATTAGGGTAAAACCTCGCAGGAGTTGAACCATATTTTGTTTCTCCTGTTCCCAAGTTTTAGAGGAATTATCTCTCCAAATCTCCTTTTGTTTATAGACAGTCCCACTGTCCATCTAAGGGAAAAAAATGGTTGTAGACGTGTGCCGCCTGCTAAGTCTATTCAAACTCCTACCTCCCAGTAACCTGCTTTTCAGGATAATCTGGGTTCCATTTGACAGTTTGTTTCCTCTTTCTTTCGGTCAGGTTCCCTTACCTTTCTGTCATTTCCTGTCCTGTCTCTTCAAATTGATTAAGGATCACAACACTCTATTGGGGTCTGTCAATCATCCGTCAGGGATATTTCCCCAAGGGAAATCCCCCCACCTTTCTGGGCATCCCTCAAACTCCTTGGGAACAACTTCTCCTTTCCCAGAGGTGCTCCATTCTCTTTTGGTCCAGGACATCATTCAAGCTGTGCCTCCTGCCCAAGTGTGTGTGTGTGCGTGTGTGTGTGTGGGGGAGGGTTACTACAGAAGGTTTTGGGTTCCCAGAAAAGAGGGCACTTGGAGACCAATTCCAGATCTTTCCCAGCTCAACACCTTTCTCAAAAATCCTTCCTTTCAGATGTTGTCTCTTAAGAAATTGTTTCCCCTTCTTTTACCCCAGGTATTTCTGTCTCTCTGGTTCTCAAAGATGCCTACCTTCATATCCCCATCCATCCCATTTTCAGGAAATGTTTACATTTCTGTTTCTTCCTTACATTTTCAGTTCTCTTCTTTGCCCTTTGGCCTCTCTACTGCCCCAAGGGTATTCACCAGTTGCCTTGCTGCTGTCATTGCCTTTTGCAGGATGGCAGGAATTCAGATCTTCCCCACCTGGATGATCTACTCATTCAGACTTCTTTCCCTGATGATCTGCTTCAGTATATCTCAAGTTTACTATTTCCCTGTTATAGAGTCAGTGGTTCACCATAAACTTCCAGAAATCAACTCTGAGGCCTTCTCAGGATCATATTTTCTTCAGTTGCAGGCTTCTGACCATCCCCATGTTGGCATTTCTGCCTGCCTCCAAGGCCCTGTCTCTGACTTCCTTTTTCCAGTCTCTTCTTCCTCTGTTTTTTCAGTAACAGCTGAGGAATTTTCAGGGTCCTTGGGTTCATAGCTTCCAACATTCCCATGCTTTCTCTAGCTAGGACACATATGAGCAAGCTACAGTGATACCGCAAGTCAGTGTACCTTCAACAATGCCACCAGCTGGACTTCCCAGTCACCTTTCTTCCCTGTCTTAAGCTTGAGCTTCAGTGACAGATTTATCAGCTTTCTCTCAACCTGTAGCTTTCTTTCCAAGCTCCAGTTCCAACTCAGGAACTCTTTACAGGTGCCTCAGACAGGGGATGGGGGCCTACTTCAGCTCTTTCAAGGTTCAGGGTCTCTGGCCTCTTCATCAGGGAACAGACCACATTGATATAAAGGAGATGAGAGCACTACTTGTTGCTCTTCAAGCTTTTTATTCCCTCTTTCATCCTGGGCCCCTTAAAAGTTTATAGACAAAACCACAGTGATGTAGTATGTCAACAAGGCAGGGGGGAGGTACAAGGTCTTATCTTCCTTGCAGACTAGCTCTTCATGTCTGGGATCTAGCTGCCCAGTATCAAGTGACTCTTCAGGCAGGTTGCATTCTCTCAGAGCACAATCTCATGGCAGAATCTTTGAGCAGGATGAGCACACAAGCTCATGAAGGAGGAAATCACAAGTTACCTCACCATGTGGATCTTCTCACATAGACAAGGGATCTCTTATCCATCTTAACTTGTCCACTCTCCAACTGACTCTATAGATGATAAAGTTTTGTGATCTCTTTACTGAAGATGTGCTTCAGGCTCTGCAGGAGGCCAGGAAACCCATTACCAGGAAATCATATATGACCAAATGGAAAAAAAATTCTGTCTGGTGCCCCTCTCTTGCTATCATGATCCCCTATCTGGGGATGTTCCTCTGGTTCTCTTTTATTAGTGTGATCTGCTCCATGATGGGTTAGCATATTCTTCAGTTAAAGCACATCTGTCAACAATTGTTGCTTGTCTGCCCTTGATTCCTCCTCTCACCTCTAGATTTAATGCCAAGCAATTTCTTAAAGGTGTCCTTCCTGGGAACTCAGTTTTGTACTTGAAAATTTAACTCCGGCTCCTTTTCAGCCTGCTTCTTCAGCTTCCTTGCAACATTGTACTTGAAAGACTGTTCTTCGTTTGGCTTTCTCTTCAGCCAAGACAGTGTCTAAACTTCATGTACTCATGGATGTTACTCCTTTCATAATTTTCTACAGAGACAGGGTGCCTCTTCATACCAACCCTTCTTTTATGCCCAGTGTGGTCAATGGGTTGTCCCTTAGTCAATTTATTCATCTATCCTTTTTTCCTTCTCCACAGTCTGCCAGTGAGAAGGTTCTTCACACCTTGAATTTGCATAGACAACTCAGATATTATTTGGATAAAACTAAAGTTATTCGAAAATCTGAGCAGTTTTTTGTTTTCTTTCACCTCAGGTCTTTGGGTTGAGTTGTTTCTAAACAAACCATCTCTTCCTGGATGTGTTAAAACAGATGTTAAAAGGCTGTGCTGATCAACTATGCACAGTGCTCAAGGGAAATATTTAACACCTCTCATGCCATGGTGAAAGTACCCTAATACTACAAGGAAACTAACATCATCCCACTACCCTAAGACAACCATTCCCTCCAACCCTAACAACTACAAACCAGTCACTCTGACATCCACTGTTATGAAATGTTTTGAGCAGCTGATCAAAAAGCATCTTTCATCATGCCTACCTCTTGATTTTGACCCTGTGCAGTTTGCGTGCAGAGCTAACCGATCCACAGCTGATGCCATATCAGTAGCACATCTCCCTTGAGCATTTAGTGGGCAAAGACAACTATGTGAGAATGCTGTTCACAGACTTCAGCTCTTCATTTAGTACGATGGTACCAATGCAGCTGATAGAAAACTTGGCACATTTAGGAATCAGTAAACATCTCTGTAACTGGATCCTGGACTTCCTGATTGAGAGACCACAGAGGATGTGTTCGGATAAGAACACATCAAAGTGCATCACAATTAACACTGGGGTTCCACAGGGATGTGTTCTCAGCCCACTGTTATTCACCATCCTGACCCATGACTGCTATGCTAGGCACAAGTCCAACCATATCATCAATTTGCTGATGACACCACAGTCATGAGACTCATCACAAAGGAGGATGAAAGGGCATACAATGAGGAGGTGGCATCTCTGATCAGTTGGTAGGAGGGGAACAACCCTGATTTGAATGTAAACAAGACCAAAGAGATTATCATCAAATTCAGGAAAAAGAGAACAAACCACTCAGCACTCAGGATCAATGGTTAGAGTGTGGAGAGGGTTAAGAGTATGAAATTCCTGAGTGTACACATATCAGACAATCTCTCGTGGTTGGGAAACACCAGCCAACTGGTCAAGAAAGTGCACCAATGCCTCCAATTTTTAAGAAGGCTGAAAAAAGCTAACCTTCCTCCTCATATTCTCTCCACTTTCTATAGAGGTGCAATAGAGAGCATCACCTGCAACTTCACAGTGTGGTTTGGAAGCTGCACAGTTACAGAAAGGAAGGTGCAACAAAGGGTGGTGAGGATTGCAGAGAAGGTAACATGTTCCAGTCTTCCATCAATACACCCTTATTCTGCAAGAAACATCTGAAAGGCCACCAAAATAATGCAGGACAACATGCATCCTGTGCATGGCCTGTTTAAGCATCTGGCATCGGGCAAGAGATATCACAGCATCCAGAGATATCACAGCATCCACTGCAGGACTACAAGATTCAATAACAGTTACTACCCTACTGTGATTAGACTTCTGGACTCTGTCTCCAGTCCCAGGCGTCTGGACACATAAGTCAATTTTTATTTATTTGTGCAATATATACCTACATATATTCCAAGTAAGTACAATATTTATTCTATCCATAGTCAGTATTATTTAACCCACTCAAGTACAATATTAGACAAATAACTTAGGCACTGTTCAATCTGCCATGTGTTCTGTATTACTTTAAATAGGGTAGTTAATTTAACTCTTTTTATATGAGTGCTGGTAAATGTCTCTGCTCTTTCTGCATGTATTTGTAGTAGTATTGTATTTGTTAGTTATGTTTATCCCAATACTTGTATGTGTTGTTTCACTTGCCTTTGTAATCTTAAAAATTGAGCTGATACATGAAATCTTGTTTAAACTACACGTATGTAGTTCTAAATGACAATAAAGTTTACTTTGACTTTGACTTTGGATTTCTAAGGCCATTTCTTATTGTTATTCTTTTCATGGCAAATGTCTTTCCTCATCAGTAAAGGCTCTTTCTGCCAGGGTTGTTGCCTCCTCTGGTGCTTTTTTTCAAGGGGCTAGATACCATTTCCATCCTTGAGGCTGCTACTTGGCTCTTTCTTCATACTTTCACTAAGCATTACAAGCTGGATGTTATTTCCAGGGCCAGAGCTGAGTCTGATAGGGCCATCCTGCATGGGTTTCTAGAGGGCTCTTTCATGCCCTCCTCCTCTCAGGCTTCTGGTACTGCAGCAATGAAGAGAAGGACATCTACCGTTATGGTAAGATTTTGCACAAATGTACTTTCCAGCATTTTTTTTTGCCTCCAGTGCTGTATAGGTGTTCACTTTGTCTTAACTGTTTAAAGCACTGGTTTGAGTGTTGTTCTTTCAGCACCTTAGAGTTTGGTTCATCTCACTTTTCCTCAGACTTAGCATTCATGAAGTACAGTCATATATGGTCTTTGTATATTTTGGTACTTTTTAGCAGAATGGAACATGTACCATCCTTCATTTCACAGTACCTTTTCAGTTTTATCCTTTCTCTCATTACCTTACTCCTTTGTTTATTTCTTCTTCTTCTTCTTTCAGCTTTTCCCTGTTAGGGGTCACAACAGCAGATGACCTGTCTGCTCATGATTGGCAGTGGGGTTTTACAATGTCGAGTTTCCAGCCCGGCACTCAACCTTCCACAGAAGGCACACACACACACACACACACACACACACACACACACACACACACACACACACACACACACACACATGCACTCATGCCTAGGGCCAATTTAGAGTGTCCAATCCACCTACAGCATGTCTTTGGGATGTGGGAGGGAACTGGAGCACCTGGAGGAAACCCACATGACCACAGCGAGGACATGCAGACTCCGCACAGAAGGCACCCCAGCCAAGGATCGAACCGGAGAACCTCTTGTTGTGAGGCAGCAATGCTAACCTCTGCACCACCGTGGCTGCCCACTCCTTTGTTATTTATTTATTTAATGCAATTTTCTCATACTCTTTCGATTAAAGACAATTTTATCTTGGATTTATGAAGATTTGAAATATGTTTCTGTTATGTAAGTACTGACGGCTTTTAATTGGCCCCCATACCAGTAACCTGTTTAAATCTAAAATAATTTCCACAGCTGTCAGTGTTATGGTCTGTGACCCTAAGTAAAACAAACACTGGAGGTTTCAGTCTGTAGGTGTTGTTTACTTACCACAAGCATATTTGTTCACAGACTTTGGGGAAAAAGGTAAACATGAAAAGCTAGCATGAGCCACTATCTTGTTATATTTCTTCAGCACAAAATGAGGGACCAGTAGTTCCTAGGGTGAGAAGAAGTGAAATGATCAAGGAACTATGTGGGATACATAAGGAAGTTTCATGCCACTTGCATCAAAGTGGAAGATCTGTAGTGATCCTTGGAGAGAATACGCCACTCCTGAAAAAGAAAAGCTGTTTGAAAAATGCATACACTTACATTTTATAATTTACTGTTACGACTACCCCCCCCCCCAAAAAAATAATGTAATGTTTATGTCATATCAGGCCCAGCTGAGGCCACAACCTGAGTGCTGAATAAAACTCTGTAGGTCATACAGGGAAGGCACATTAATTAGGCTGATGGAAAAAGTGAAGAGGAATGCCATCAGAAGGGCGTTCGGGGTGGAAATTAAATAATATGCAAGAGATTAGAGGATAAGGGAGTCTCCACACTGGAAACCAGAAGAAATAGGAGGCCATGATATAGGTAAGAGAAGTGAAGGTATATGGGTAAGGACGATTACATTTGTGAGAAGTGAAGGTGTCACCCAGAAGAAGAATGACAGACAGGAACAAGAAGAAGAATCTGAAGAGTGTGTGACTCAGTGACTCACAGTATGTGCGAAAATACTTTTTTATGAAGAAGGATGTGGCCTTATGGAATATGTTACCAGAATGGGTGATAGATAAAGAATCCATGGAGGCATTCAAGAGGTGACAGGCAGGTGAAGAAAGAGAGAGAGATAAAAGCAAGAGTTAGAGGGGAGATAGAATGTTCAATTAACTAAAAGGAAAGATCAGATAGCTGGCCCCTTCTGCCATTAGATTATTGCAGTGTTTCCTGCTGTCGTAACATCCTTTCTGAAGATGCTCTCTTTCTGACATGAGTGTATGTTTTTCACACCTGAAGGTGTTAGTATGATCAGTGCTGTTTTGTCAGTTTTCAATAAACTTACACTCTTCCAGAAAAAAATAGGGCAAATCCATTCATTGTAATAAATCGTTTCACTTAACTGGGTGGGAACTTTTGCCAGTTGTGTCTTATCCTATATAGCTGTCTGCCTTCTCTACTTTACATCGGCCCTCTGAAGACTTATGGTGACGAACAAAGCTAAGTAACCCATTTTTTGTAACAATTTCTACATTTAATTTTCTCATATTCTGTTTACAAGCATCATACAGAAAGTTACATATATGGACACATTATTAGCTTGTCTAAGTTGTCTGCTGCTTCTATGCAATTAAATAACCTACTTTGACATCACCCTCACCTGCATCTCTTTTCCGTGGTACCCCCAACACCCACAACACACTAAAAAAACTAAGAAACAGTTGCCACCTGTACATTTCCAGCAGCTGCATGAATCATACCAGAATGATACATGCAGACTGTGTTGTCTTGTTAACATTTAATGTAGCTTTATTGATAGCACCTTTGAAGTATACTTTTGATATTTGTGTTTACTTAAGGACGTGATTTGACCTAACCCATTAGTAATGACGTTTCCATTATGGTCCTGCATGATAAAGAATCCCACAGTGATATGGAGCCCATGAAATAAAGATGAATATTTCTTGCAGATCTGTCAATAAGTTTTTCTTAATAATAATAATAATAATAAATGCAGTTTCCAATCCTGAAAAAATCCAGCTTTCTTTAGAGTCCCTAAGTGTCAGTAACTACTGTTACTCTGTGTGACTTATTTTCCTCTCACAATGGATCCTTCACAATTGTGACATTTTTTTGTTATGCTCACCATTCTGCCTACATAAGAGGAGAAATCCTCCATTATGCTAAAACCTGCCTATAATGCACTACTACTTGGAAGCAAAATTCATCCAGTGATTGGTGCTTTAAATAGGTTGCTATCCAATTATCTTTGGGACACACCCAACTTTCCAGTGCAGCTGTCTATATCATATCCCCTAAGACCTTCTCATCAACTTCCATCTCTGGACTTCCAGAAATAAATGTATCCCTTCTTGGGGACCTCAGTTTCCACCGACTAGGTTACACTTTTTTCAGAATTCTAAATAAATAATACTTCACAGAATTTGTTACATTTTCTTATTCTTTGTTTATTTTCTTAATGAAGAATTTCCAGCTATGTGTAGCCAGTTTTCATCAGAGATTCAGTGAAAAAGGCTACATTAACAAAATAGTGGTAATACAGTAATATACAATATAAAGAAAGAGCATTCCACACCAGCGAAATGTTTAAAAGCATGAAAGACAATATAGATAATACAAAAGTAAAACTTTTTATATAATCATAAGTTTTGTAGTACTGATACTAGTATATATAATTATATAGAGAGCATTTAGTGAAATCATATAAAAGTGACAAAAGGGGGGAATAAACAGTAGCAAATGATAGATAAAGTGAGAATTAACTGAAATTCCTTCTGGAGTATCTAGAAGCCAATAAGGACAAAAACATGGGCTGATTAGATGACATCCATATTAGATGACATCTGTATTGCATTTAGAAAGCAAATTTGTTTTTTTCTTGTTTTTTTTTTGGGGGGGGTGGCTAAGGACACCCTCCTAAGACTGCCTAAATTGATTCTCTGCAAACTATAGTCCACTCATTAAATGACCACATACATCGCAAATCCCACTAATTAACCAAACACAGTGTAAAGTAGATGTTTTTGCAGGGGATAGCAAGGTGCCCTGCACCTATAGCTGCGCACATCCCCATTCCTTAATCTCTATTAATCCCAAGATGAAAATAAATGTGAAGAAAGGGAAATAGTAGATGCAATATACCACACTGACCATTTCCACTCCTCTTTTCATGCACGACCATTACTTCAGCTTGTTACAATACATATAGCTACTGCTCAGTGTTCAGTATACGCAACCAGAAGCAGTACGTGACAAACTGCCCCTTTGATGAGTGAGGGTTGATCGCTGAAGATTTAATGACTGGTCCCATAATGAGGTGCCTTACTCCTGTTTCTGTGGGTATTTCAAAAGGGGGATATCAGCAAAATTTGAGTGTAATCTTGCACCTTACAGATCTACTTTTTCATGGCACATCCAAGCTCACGTCACAATACCTCAGCCGTGAATGACAACTCCAGTACACATATTTTAGTAACATATGCTCTTAAGCTCATTCTATTGAAGGAAAATGACACACACAAAAAATATTTTTTTCTGAGATCAAGTGCCCATTGCACCACCACTTCCCTCCCACATGGAAAGCTTTATTCCCACGCCTACATTACATTATTTATATCACTCCATGTTTGCTGTCCCGGAAAAAAAGAAGAGCCTACAATTCAAAACATGTCTTGCTTTTTCTCCTGCAGGCTGCAAGACTGGGCCATTCGCTTCTCACTAAAATTGGAGAACTACTATCTCATTTCTATGGGAAGCTTGCAGCAACACACACACCCAACTACCACCTCAAGCTATCATGCTTGAGCAATTGTGACTTGATTTCAGGTGATCAAAGCAAGCAACTATAAACTGCGTCTTTTCCTATAGCTGATCTGTCTTACCCTCATAAAATTAATTTATGGAAGACCTGCCTTCTAAGATACTACTCAACAAATGTAAGTTACCCAGTTTCAGTAACAGTTTGTTCGTTTCATTTTTTCATGTCACGTACTGTGTATATGTGCAAGCTATAACATGAGTTGTTCTATCCTACACTCATTTAGGAATATTAATTGAAAACTGCTAAGTTTAGATGGTTAGTCTAAACTATTCATAGCTTTTTTTGTAACTATGCAGTCCTGCCAAGTAACCTCATTGACCTCACTGCATTACTTTCAGATCGATCATTTAAGAAGCTTAAACTCAAACTGATTTTGATAACTGGAAAGCCATCTAACTGCTCAGATAAAATTTACTTATTTGGGATTTAACTTTGGTTGATTGGTAGAAGGAATAGGGAGAGTGAGTATCAGGATGAAACTCTGACTTTCATGATCTTTTCACTTTTTTGATCTTTTATTACCAGTCCGTGTTCCTATCCTTATTTATGTCCATGAAGTTTGATTATTGGTTGAACGGATGACTCTGAACATAGAACTGCAAAGCTGAGAAATCCAGGTGTGCTTCAAAGTAGTCAGCTGCTCTTATGGCTCGACAGGAGCCAATTAGGGTAGTTTAGACACTTTGTGAAGATGACCCCTGTGCACGTTTGGTAGGATATATGCTATGTATACCTTATTAGTAAGAGGCCCTTTAGCAATCACAGGTTATATTTATGAGATTCGATCTCTTTGCTTGCCTGGAGATGCCAATGATCCCACTGGATGAGCAGGAGGCTGTTACTAGTGTCCGGGAAATGTGCCCTACTCAGCCTTCTAGTTGTGCAAATCTCATCAGGGCATGCCTTTTGGAAAATGGATTATTTAGCTCTGTGGTCTTGATGGATAAAGTCCTGAGTATGACCCTACCAGCTTGGTTTTATTTAACAGTCTGGGCCCTAGAAAAGCTGGCTGGAAAGGGAAAGGAGTAATGAGGTGAAGCCAAGTCACTAACAGGTTTAATCACAATCTTATAGACAATCAGACTTCAGTGATCAATTTAGTCAGTTTTTTTATCTAAAGTTGAAAAAATGTTGATTTTTGTGATGTAATTGTGTTTTAATTATTTTTTTTATTTTTTGGGGTTTTTTTTAGTAAAAAGTCTTTCCTAGAATGTATGTGATGAAACTGAATGAAGGGAATTTTGGCCAAAACGTGTTTCTACATTTTAGCTGAAATTATTTCTTTTCTTTTCTTTGTTATCAATGTTGCCAATCTTCATTTCCTTTCTGGAATTTAACAAGATGTTTGATGTGGCGCTACATCAAAGTTTGGTAAATATAAAATTAGATAGATTTGAAGACAGCTCTTGAATGTAAATATTTTTTGACAACAGGATACAGCAGAGAAGTAGAGTAAAAGGAGTTCTTTCAGATGCAAGGCTAGTAAACAGTAGTGAACCACTGGAGTCCAGTATAGGGATGGTCCAATTCTTATAAGTGACCTTGCAGCAGGACTGCAAAGAGCAATTTGCCTTTTTGTTAGCAATATAAAGTTCTGAATCCGATCTGGTAGAAAATAAGTTATAATATGTATGAAAAGAGGCTTGATGTGATTGAAGAAATGGTCTCAATAGGCACAATGATTTGGGAATATGCTCTCTGGAAGCCAGACGGAAGAGAAGAAGAAGAAGAGGCGAGATTTGGATCCTTAAACTTGGCAGATATCAGTATGAAGGGTGCAGTATATATCTAGATGAAATGGCAGATGCAAAATCAATAGTCTAGTTTAAAATCATGTGAGATGGCTGCAAAAGTAAGCAATATAAGAGAAAAGGCCACTGCATCAGCCAGGTAGAGCAAGTCTCCTTCACCAACAAAAATACATGTATGTATGTCTAAACCAGGACAGCCTGAATTAGGTGCAGAATTGCAGACTAATGCTACAGGGAACAATAGCATAAGGGAGGAGGTGACATTTGTTAAGCTAGTAAGTAAATGAGTTCATCTCAGACCCTTTTCAGACACAATCACAAGGTCAACTGTCAATACAATGTATGCATGGCAATTTAGAGTAGTCAAACAACCAACATGTTTTGGGAGATGGGAAGAAAACAGATTAACTGGCAAAAAATCATACAGATAAATGCAGAACATGTAAACTACAAACAGATAGTGAAGAGTGACCAGGACAGAATTTCAGATACTAGAGCTATAAGACAGTGATCATAACCACTGAGTCAAAGCTACACAAGCTGGGAAGTAAGCAGCAAGAATGACTGGTAAAATACTGAAGTAGCTTATTTTAAGTACCCCACCATTTTTTGTGCAGGTGTGGACATGTCTTAAGATGACTGACACTGGATGATTGACAGCCATGTAAATTAGTTATGAATAATGCACGCAGTGTCATGCCATTGTAACATCAAAGCTATGGGAATATTAAGATGAAAACACTTCTTACTTTTTCTGTTGCTTACTGTTAGTAATGCCTGGTTCCAGTAAAGAGGCTTCTGTCCCCCTCCACCCCAATTGTGGTACTTAATAACTTTGTATAACCTACAATACTTGTGGCAAAGGGGTTCAAGGAGGCAGTAGCCCCCCACCCCACTGACGTTACTATGTGACTTTTTTTGTATTTTTTTATTACCTTGACAAAAAAAGTTGCATTTCATAACACCCACGCTGTCTGTGAGAAGAGGGCTTGAGCATCTTTTAGGGTGAGTAAAGAAAGTTATGTTAAACACTGACGGTATCAGAAAAAAGTATTAACATTGACAAAAGGGAGGTAGATACTTTGAAGTTGTAAGACCCCATCAAGAGTACTGTGTGTAGTTCTGGAGATCTCGCAAGCATAACCACAACCATAGAAGAGCCCTTTCGGGGAAAACAGTTTACATCAGAATCCTTGAAAGCAGACATTAACTGGCAAAACTCATGCAGATAAAGGGAGAACATGCAAACTACAACCAGACTGTGAAGAGTGACCATGCAAACTACAAACAGACAGTGAAGAGTGACCATGCAAACTACAAACAGACAGTGAAGAGTGACCAGGACTGAATAATTGTTGTCATCATCATCATCATTTTCACAACCCCCTTTTCCCATTTTTACTTGGGTTTGGGGTGTCACATCCTCATTAGTTAATGTAATCAAATGACCTAGAGCCAATATGTAATCCATATATCTGGTGGAAAGGGAACAGATGAGGGATATGATACAAATGTTTCAGTACCTCAGGGGAATCTGTGGAGTTCAAGTGAGTATTACTTTTAAAACCAAAAGATCTATGAGAACAAGAGAACACAATCTGTGAATGGAATGTAGACATTACTGGGAAGATATAAGGAAGTATTATTTCAAAGAAAAGATGGTGGATTATTGGAAAAGCCAGCATATTGGGATCAAAAGCATGTGGGGTGTTCACTCAAGAGTGTATAAAATAGGCATAAAGCCATCTTTGCAAAGACAGGATGAAAGTTTAAGTAAACTGAGAGAGATGTAAGGCTTTCAGCTTGTCCAATAACTAAGTGAGACAACTACATGAGAATTATGGCCTTTACCTTCTATAAGAATGTATGTTTCCATGAATAGGATCATAGGAGGTTAATAGATTAATGGCCACAGGGCCCTTACAAGCCTAGCCAAGTTCAACTCATGTTCCCAAGGGTGTCTGGTTCAAGCAGACACTAAAATCAGTACCTACTGCCCCTGTCCAAGAGGGACACAAGTGGAACCCCTGGGGTGAATTTCCAATTGTCCAGCCAATCATCCAAATTGCACTAAAATAGGGCCAAGGAGGGACTTTGTTTAACATGAATAGGAAACTTGATCCAAAGGTGGGCAACCTCTGTGAGACAAATCTGTCTCTTCAGCAAGTTCTGTTGATGTTACATACCAGGTTAAAGTCCTCTGAGTGAGTGACCCATGTGTCATTTAACTTGTGAATGTGCAGCTTTTCCAATAAAGCTGGGTCAGAGATTGTTTTATATGCAAGGCACAGGTCACCTCTGAGCAGTCTGTATGGCACAGAGTAAAGTAACAATGATTTCAGTATGTCCGCATAAGACAGATCTCACAGACACTGAAATTTCTTTGTAGGGAACCTTTGTGGTCTCTAAAATTGCTGCAGGTGTTTAGAAAGGGATGTACCAAAGTGAGCATTGCACTCTATTATTGGTCTGATCAAGGAAGAGTACAGCGAGGCAATGCCCTTACTGATGAGATGAGCAATATAAAATGCCCTTCTTACCACTGTGGAGACATGGTGATAAAAGTTAAGGTTTCTGTTGACCTGTGTGCCCAGATCTCTCATCATTGACTGTATGCTTAGGGTATTGCAATTGATATGATAGTTTGCAGGAACATCACCCTTGCCAAAGGGGATGATAATGCATTTTTTTGCATTAAGTTTAAGACCATAACTTTGGCACCAGTAATTAATCTTCATAACGACAACTTCTTGAAGGATGCTGACATCACTAGGGGTTTCAATAATTACTTCCAATTTGCAGTCAGCAGCAAACTTTGTCACCCACAGTTTTTTAGTTTTAGCCTGCATTTCAGAGAAGTAAATTCCAAACAATAGTGGTCCCAGAACCAATCCCTGTGGAATATCACTGGTTACGGGTCTGCTGAAGGAGGTGGAGTCCCCTATTTTGACCGTATGAGTTCTGTCAGTGAGCCATTTTGTAACCCACCTAACAATATATGGGTTGACACCCAGCTGGGTGAGTTTATCAATGATGCCTGCATGGGGGATTATGTCAAAGGCCTTAGCTAAGTCTAGGAAGGCTGTATGCACAGATTTGTCCTTGTATAGGGCTTTGGTGACGGTCTCAAAGAAGTCCACCAAGTTTAACAGGCATGATCTCCCCTTGACAAAGCCAAATTGAGAGGAGCTAAGCATTTGGAGATTTCCTATATCATTGTTAATAAGGTCAGTGATGATTCCTTCCATGCCTTGCAGATAAGGCTGGTCAGGCTAATGGGTCTATAGTTCCAGGTTCCATGGATGCACCCTCTTTGTACAAAGGGATGACAGTAGCTGTTTTCCATTCTGCTGGGCTAAAACCAGTGCTTAGGCTGTGATTGAAAAGCGTGCCCAATGGTGATGCTAATTCCTGTTTTAACCCATGTAGAACACAGCCCAGGATGTTGTCTGCTCTTATAGAGGCTGCATTTTTGGACTTGGAGAGGGTGTTTAAGACCTGCTCCTCTGAGATACTAGGTGAGGGACAGGTGTTAAGGATTATTTGGGGTATATGTGGTGGAGACAGGGGAGTGAAGTTTTCACTGAACCTGTCAGCCAGCAGGTGTGCTATATTCACAGGTTCTGTATATATAGTACCATCAACTACAAGTTCTGTGCAAATCTGGGCCTTACTTTTGAGATTATGGATGTAACTAAACAACTCCTTACGGTTATTATTAGTTAGGGAAGCTAATTTGGATCTGTAGTTATTTGGAGGACATCATTAGGAGTCTTATTTGCTTGTTTAAGTTGAGGAGGGAGTGTTTCCAATTTTGAGAATGTTTCTTCCTACTCTTAGGCAGCAATTTATTTCTCCTATTGTATAGCCTATTAATGGCAGTTGTCCACCAGGCAGGTCTGTTTTTCCTTGAAGATCTTGCCTTGGTTCTATCAGGTACAACAGAGTCAATACAATTTACACGTGTTCGTATAAAGCATTGGTGTATAACTCAGCAACAATTAATTTTGAACCAAATTAAACTGTGTCTGCAAACCAGATGGAATTGTAACAGGTTGCTGTGGCTTTCCTTAAGCAAATTCATAAATTCATAGCCTTAACAATCTAAGGGATAGAGGCTGTCAAGAAGCTCAGTTGTCTTTGTCTTATGTTGAAGTTTACATGCCCCCATGACTTTGCCAGGTCTTCATTAAACATATGAACAGAATGCCACTATTTCAATTCAAGGGAGAGTTTATACCAAAGGCAGGGGAGATACTGAGCTATAAACCATTTTTATGCTGTAAACGAAATGACAGCATGCTTTGGACAATTATTTTGCTCTTAAATGTATTTGTTTCCTTTGCTGGTATTAAAAACACACTGAATAATATTTGCTTCTTTCTAAAGTTTTGCTGCAACAATTACATGAAAGTGAAGGACATAAACAAGATGCCAGATGTTCTGATTACTATACAATTTGTCATTGCCGGATGCCAGTGACATGCAGATTCCAGAATTTCTAGTTTACTCAGCTGGCATTGCATATCACTGTTGCATAATCTGTTTGGTTGTAATAGCTGCTTTACACAATTTGCTGCCCCAGGCAGAATTTGCACAAGAACTAAACTTCAGTCTTGCTGACACCACTCCTTGCGGGGGAAAAAATATGACGCACACATGTGGTAGTACGATAAATTTTGTTATGGTAAGTCCATTATGATTTCCCCAACTACCATACCACACCAATCCCAGTGTCATGAAAAATGCTGTGTTCTTTCATACTTCAATAATTTAGTGTTACCAGTCACACTCTTATTAGCAGATTAAAGAATATCACAATAGGTTCATTTTTTAAATTAAATAACGTCCTTTAAATAGAACAGAATTTGTGATGCTGTTGCAACCTGTATGTATGAAAAATATAGATAGATAGATATATAGATAGATAGATAGATAGATAGACAGACAGATAGACTGATATTTTTCATGCATACAGGTTATATACATATAATGGGTTTACATCAAAGTATCGAAAACCTACTTACTCAAAACACAAATCATTGAGATGATAAAAGTAAAATGGCACTTCATCGACTTCACACATCATCAAAAAGTTACCCAGGGGAAAGAAGGCAGTTGGCTGAAAATGAAAACAAACCACATGAAAACACTATGAACCCCCACACCAATGTGGAGGGCTGTCCCCCCACACTCGCCCAACTAAATATATCAACACTGAGATAGCACCAAAGTAGACAAAGGAGCAAACTTACAGCTGTTGGCCAACTGCCTTCTTTTCCTCAGTAACCTGGTGATGATGTGAGTTGGTGAAGTGGTGTTTTGCTGTTGTTGTCTCGATGATTTGTGTTTTGAGTAAGTAGGTTTTCGATACTCTGAAGTAGACCCATATAAATATATATATATATATATATATATATATATATATATGGGTCTGGGACACATGCTCGACTAGCATGTGTCCGAATCACAAAACATCAAACACACATACATGAAAGCACTTAACATCGAAAAGCGCTTCCATGTTTGTGTAGTTCAAAAAAAAAATCCACGTTTCTGCAGGTGGGCTTTGCCCCCCCTGCACCCCTCACACCCCCCACTTTAATATTCTCACTGCAAGATCGCATTACAGTGGGGAAAAGGGAATTTTCTCTTACCCGCACTGTAGTCCGATCTACGAAACAGGCACACATACATGGAAGCGCTTTTCAATGTTAAGCACTTTCGTGTATGTGTGTTCGATGTTTTGTGGTTCGGACATATGCTAGTCGAGCATGTGTCCAGATCCCAGATATATACATATATATATATATATATATATATATATATATATATATATATATATATATATATATATATACACACACACACACACACACACACACACACACACACACACACACACACACACATGCCTACACACATCTATGCACTAGTAATGGTAGTCTATGGGTAGGAATCCCAAAATGGGATTGAGAGACAGTTCCAGAGAGAATTGTACAGCATTGTATCATAAATGATATGCTATTATGCACCAAGCAGGCATTTGATGTTTAATACATATACAGATGATCTACACCGCATAAATAAGAGCACAACCACAACTCAGAGATGACTGTGCTGCATGCGAAAGATACAAAGAGACATACTGTAAATATAACATTTGTATCATTTAAACAACTTTAGAACTATGCAAACAAAAACACAGAAGAACTCAGATATGGCCCAAGTTTCCAGTATGAAATTGTAGTTTAATAGTAGAACATAAGCACTTTCACAGGAAAAACCTGCTTCATCAGATGTCTATAAACACAATTAAAAAGCAACCTTTTATACATAGGTATAAAATGTCACATGGTGTAGTCAAATTCAAATAGTCCTATCAAAATACATTACACTAATGAAAGTGCTCAAATATTTAAACTAAAAATTCCCTTCGAACATTGAAGGCTTAAACCCCCATCAAAACCCTATGCTAATGAGTATGCTCAAACACGTAGACTAAAAACTTTTTGTCTAACATAAAAAACTTACACTGCAATATATATATAAAAGCCTATCATAAAAATCAAACAGCAAAGTACATAAACCATAAAAAGTACAAAAATACAGGATATAAAACATGTACATACTACTTATCCTAATAAACTACACTAAGACCATCCTAATATAACCACATTGATAATATTATCTAAAAAGTGGTCTAGACATTAATTTAGGTTTGAGTGGTATATGTCCGTTCAAGCCATGCCCTGTACCCCCTCTAAGTCTAATAATCCACCTAGTTTCTAACTGTTCAGTGATGTTACATATGTCATCTCCCCTATAATTCCCAAAAATTCTGCCAGTGGCTATAAATTTAAATGTATGTCCAGGATCAGTATCAATGACATGCTTGGCCAGAGCATTGATCTTAGTATGTGGATTCTATCATTGAGATATCTATCTGTTTACATTTAAGGCAATAAGCCAAATATACAACATGTTGGCTGAAATTTCTGTAAATATATTAACAGCACAGCCAGTTTTGAGCATCCTGATCCAAATAGAGTGTATCATTTTCAAGTGCATGCAACTTGTGACAGCCAATGTTGAACATTTGACTTATCGCCTTGAATGTAAAAAATTTTATATAGGTAAAACAGATCGATATCTCAAAGACAGAATCTGTGAACATATGTACCATATTAGAAAATGTACTAAAATTCAAATAGTCCTATCAAAATACACTACGTTAATGGGAGTGCTGAAATACTTCTACTAAAAATATTGCATAGCTCTTTAGATCCTGCTGTTAATAATGTATGATGTTCTTTTTTAAATGTTGTATATTTGTTGATTACTTGTATATCTCTGTTGGTTACTTTTATACCTCTGCTTAAGATGTTCTTTATCTCATTACAGCCAAGTGTGCCTTCAGGCATTTCTGCAGTTAACTTACTATGCCTCTAGGCGTCAAATATTGCTTGTTCATATTTGCATTAATAATTCCAAAACAATGCTACATACAAGGTATGGGAATATTTCATCTTGAAGCATACATAACGGCAAACACAACTGTATTGATATTTGACCTCTGTCTAATACAGCTGAAGAGATATTGAGTGTTATTTGTATACTGTTTATTCATCTTGTAATAATTTTCATTTTTCTCTAAATATCTCAATATTCAGGTAACGTAGAAAGAACTGCATAACCACATATGAAAGCTCACAGCTGTATGAAGAAAATCCTGGTGGCAGTATGTGTCTTGCTTGAATGGTTACTGAGATATCATAAACTGTTTATACATTACAAAATTAATATTCACTGCCTTTATTTTGGCTTATGAAATCCAATTTAAAGTAACAAACTAAATGAATGCCACTAAGGTACAGATTCATTTATCCTGAATAGTTTGCCATTTACAGTTTTCTTTTAACACTTAAGATATGAATATTTGTTTGAACTTTAAGGTGATAACTTCATATTTTTAAAGGCTCAAGACACACCCACTGGGAGTTAACGGTGCACACTCAAAAGAGCTGAACTGGAGAGAATGATTTAAGTAATGTATTTTCCTGAGTTTTTCTTACCAGAAAAATTTTATTATGTGATACTGCCATTAATTAGTGATACTCTGTTTAAATTTTGTATATCTGTTGATTATTTGCTTACTTCTGTTTACTATGTTCTTTATGTAATGTTTGAATTTTTCTGCAGATTTTCTACCAAGGCCTCCACTGAAAAGAGAAAGCGGTCTTTCCAGTCAGACTGTCCTGGTAAACAAATGCAATAAATAAATAAATAAAATAACTTGCTCTAGGAAGAGATGACTGGACATACATAAACATATGTAAATGGTTTCCTTGATCTATAGTAGTTTTTTCTATTTTTAATTTAGAAATTACTGATAAGTGCTAATTTGAATGCAACAAGTACCTCTGTGGGTTTCTGGATGTCATGGATATTAGATGAATAGTTGAAAATGTATATAAGAGAAATGGAAATTTAATGTTTAAGTAATGTCTAATGAAGTATTCAGAGAGAATGTAGCTTGTACAGTGAATCTGCTAGATGAGAAAAACCTTTAGTTTGTGCTGAAACCGCCAATAGAGGTGAATCTATTTTCTTACCTTTATTTTATTTTGTATAAATTACGTAACATTTTGTATTCCTACAAAGATGAGTTTACATTATCTGTAGTATATTTTCCAAATAATGCCTTTTAGTAATATGTTTTTTACCTTGGTAGACAAGGACAGTTGTGTCTATTAAAGCAATAAATCTGGCATTAAGGTAGTTGCCAGCTTGCTGCATAATTGGGAGATTAACAATGGATCACCACTGAGCAGTTCTGAAAAGGTGATTGTAATCTCCGAAGTTAAGATCTTTCAAGTTCCTAACATTTAAAAAATGATGGACCCTGAATTTTGCCATATTCCCTAAGTACATATGTCCATAGGGAATTATTACTTAGAACAATAGCTTGGATGCTTGCATGTTTGACAAGGCTGAAAAAGGATATGAGTACACAGTTTAGGAAATGTCCTTTGTTAGCTATGTTGTCAATTTGAGAAGCTAATGCAGTACCAAACCAAAGAAATCTAAAGCAGGGTTGTAAGCAGTGGTTATTATCTGCCACAGATTCTAGGTTAATGTTGCCAGTTGTGAAGGTCCCTGAAACTACAGTTATGATTAATGTTGCCAGTTGTGAATGTCCCTGAATCTACAGTTATGATTTGTCAATGGTTGTCTTCAAGAAGGCTGCTGTGTATTCACAGACTATATAATGGTGTAATACAGCAAGCTCTCAGTTAACCGGAACTCAAACAACCCAAGCAACCAGCAGAAAAATCAAAGAAATGCAGTACAATTTTCATGTGTTTTCTGCCCCCCCCCCCCCCCCGCAGAAACATACCTTACGTTTTTAGAGTTTTAGAGTTTTAAAAAGGAAGATAGGAATAAATTCCCTCTCTCCCCAACCTGAGAGCAAGTCAAACCAAACAAATAGTATAGGGTACAGTATTAGTCAGGCCTATTTTTAATAGTAACTCTCAAGCAACCAGAAACTACAGTTATCCAGCATCTACCAATCCCCATGGGTGCCGGTTAACTGAGAGTTTACTGTAGTGTTTGGTATTTGGGATGCTCTTCAGATTACTATGTATTATTATTTACAAACCACATCCTGGAAGTGACAAATTTTTTGGGAGTTGTTTCCGACTAAAATTGCTATAGTGACACTGTTTTAGAGATGCACTCTTTCCTAAAGATTCTCCTGCAGAATCTGTCTGTTTAGCACAAAGGATTGAGACAATAAGCTTCTAACAAACTTCATCTACTAGGCTTGACTCTCTGAGTCCTCATTTGCTGACTGTGTGACTCTGAGGAAATCACTTAATCAGACCATGTTCCTTAACCTCCACTTAAAAATTGGCCTCAGCCCAAATGTAGAATCTAACTGACAAAAACAAACAAGCAAATAACAAACAAACGATCAAATGAATAAATGAATAGATTAATATGGCATAGCCTCATGAAACAATAGCTAAGTTTAGTGTATAGGTTTTAACCAGATCTTTATGACTGTTAGAACATCAGTTGGATAATGACTTTTGAAACATTATTATAGAGCTGAAGTTCGAAGTTTGTAAAAGTATCATGTTCCTTAATTATTAATAGTGATAAAGTAGAATGGGATATCAATATTGTCTATTTGGGAATTTGTGGGAAGGTTCAAATATTGATGGCAGTGTAATACAAAACATGTTTATTTAAGTTTAGGAATAGTGTTTATGGTTATCGCATAAGGTTATATAAGAGCTTTGTTTTCAAAAGTTGGAGGAAAAATGATTAGATTGTACTACAGCCTATCCAAATCCTTGCCCAGAGAATCAATATGTATACCTGTACTCTAATCCAGAGAAGTATCATCTATTCCCAAGAAGCTTAAGCTATTCTCAGGAAAGCCAGTGTAAGCCTTTCCTTCTAAAACAGTGGATAATGCAGTCAAGTGTTATTTTAACAGGATCAGGGGTATAATATAGTCCATGACAGTTTCGGTGTTGCCAGTACAGACCCAAAAAAGCAGGTGTAAAGAATAGCTCTCAAAGGGAGAATATTTAAAGAATGGCTTGCCAAAATACAATAAGCAGGTAGAGCGCTTGTAGTTATAAGCAGTCTCTAAATGTCTATATGAAGGTTGATAGGCTTCTTTTGCATGATAGGCTTAGTGCAGAGTGCTGTATGATAAAATTAGTAAATGTACTATCACCTAAACATGCACAGCAGTATAGGACCTGAACTAGAAGTCCCCTTCAAGGAACTAGCCACTGCCTTTGTGAATCTGATCAAATAACTTTTTTTAATGTACTATTGCTTCAGCCTGTTAATTGAACTGGTCATTCATGAATCCTTTTCAGCTATGAATCCAGCCACAAGGGCAAGGGTAAATCCAAATATATAGACAGTTTTGAGTGGACAATAAACCAGCCTGTTTTAAAGAGTCTGAAGGAAATAGATGTACACAGAGAAGCTCCATGTAGAAATGGGAAGAACATGCTGACTCTACAATGGAATTGCCTGGAAGTCAGGACTAAACTCCAGTCCATGTAGCTGTGAGACAGAAAAATCTTGACTAATGACCCACCATCCTACCTCTAATGTGTATACCTTTTAACCTATTAGAACAACAAATCTGTACAAAGCCATAAATAATGGGGGGACAAGGTTCCAAGAATAGGGACACTTTTTAAATATTACTCTTACAAATTTAGAAAGTTGATAGAATAACAGGATTTGCATTAGCATGAATTTTCTGAAGGCTATGAAGTCTGAAATGCAAATGTCTGTCATGTTCTGGCTTCAACCCTCAATCATTTGCTAATGGTTTGCCAGAAAACCACAGTTTTATTTGAAACAGACCAAAAATATAGGACAAAAATGTGGACATTCTGCGAAAATCTATACAGTTGAGAGGTATGCAGAGAATGAAGTTAGAAGCAATGGAATAACAGAAAAGAATCATTGACATGTATGAGTAGGCACAGGATTAGAAATCTACAGAGTCACATTGTAGCATTACTTTAACACAAACAGGCCAAATTACACTAATAATGGTGTATCAGTGGTGTCAGGCTATTATACTGAATATAAAGATGGCAGTGGGGGTTCATTTCAGAAAAATGCAAAGTGCTGCACTAAAACCATGACAATTTTAAAGGGAAGTATCAGTTCTGGAAGTGAAACTGGCAGCAACAGAAAAAAAAAAAGATTTAAAAATGTGGGTTTGTTGAGTACACTTGAACTTGGCCACCTGGATAAGAGTGAAAAGACAGTGGTAGATGCAGCAATTAAAATAATGGGGTATCCTTAGGAAATAGGCTTCAGAAGCAAAGATGTAATGTTTCTGCTCAAGTGAGTCTTGGGCAGGCCTCACCTGGAGTATAGTGTGCAGTTCTGGGGGCCTTGAAAGGAAAGAACATCAGGATAATGGAAGGAGACCATGGAGATTAACCAGAAAAGTGTGTGAGATGAACAGGAAATTACATGTCTGGAGACTAGAAAAACTAAAGCTTTTCACACTACAAGAGAAAGGAGGGAAAATGGGATCCCATGATCATGTCAGGGAGGTGGGAAGGAGTCATTCTGAATAGGAACAACAGAGGAAAAATAAAGGACTGCTGAAACTACTGCTTCCTGGATATGCTAGTCTTGCTTCATGGAGAGGCTTGTGAACCCATGGAATAGACTACTAGAATGGAGGTTTCAAACAGATGTAGGACTTGTGAATAAGGGTAAGGATAGTGATAAAGGAATGATAAAAAAGTAAATAGAGATCAAAATACATAAGCTTATTATCTCTCTGTTTGCCCTCAGAAATACTCATTCTTCATTACTGCTCTCAGTGTGTGTGCAACACATTAAATTCTCTTGGAATTATCTAATAAAATTACCGGTATGGATGGCCAAATTGAGAGACAGTTCTAAGTGTGTGTGTGTGTGTGTGTGTGTGTGTGTGTGTGTGTGTGTGTGTGTGTGTATGTGTGTGTCTGTTTGTATTTGTATGTGTATAAGTATATACAGATGCACAAACTCGGACATGTACACATACTTTCACACATGCTTTCATGTGTGCACACAGATGCAGACATACACAAACTTGAGTATATGCACACATGCATAAACACATAGACCGACACACAGACCCATATATGCCTATCTTATCTTCTCATATGCTTAAGATAAGTTAGAAAGACTCTGTATACACATGCACACACAAATAAACACACACATGCAATCGACATAATCAAGTGGATTGCCGTTGCATCACCACTAACAGCTCCCCCTGTTGTTAAAGACCATAAACTATTTAGATGCATTGACACCACCCGTAGGTGGCACTGATATTAGTACAGCTCAGTAGTGGCAGGTAACAGGGTAGGATTTTGTGCTTTTGCAAAATCAGCCATAGAGTATGAAGTCCAAATGAGATGTAAATGAGTAATAAGAGGATGAAATGAATAACCAACAGAATACATTTCAGAAACTTTCTGAACTGTGTTGTGCAGTATTGTCCATGAGATGGTCTAGCTCCAATATGTGTTCCGCCATCTTCTTGCATGCTGAATGGTGCAGCTACAAACCGATAGATGCATTGAATGAATTCTATTCTATAAACTCCCACATTTCTTGCATGATACTGACACCCAGGGCAAACTGTGCTGCACTGCTATGTATCCTAAACAAAATATAAAATGTTCCTTACTAAATGCTGAGTACATTATTATTACCACATTGTGTGTTTTTGCACAACCAGTACACTATTTTCTGAGAATCTAGTGCATCCATTCATATGTACTGTGCAGAGTTATGCTTGCTGTATAGTCTCAATTTGCTCTATGAGTGTTTGATATGCTATTTATGTGGAACATGCAGGGCTGCTATGTTGTGAATCTACTGCCTTCCATATCAGCCCTATGCTCTTCTAGGATGCCCAATGCTGTGTGCCCCACCAGGCGTCCTGCACCTTCACCCCCTTGTGCCATTTTTACATCCTGCACAGCCTGAGAAGAACATTGCAGCTGTTCAATGGGCAGTTTGGTCCTGCATGGTATTCACTGACCACCAGCCACAAGATGTCAGATTCTGTTGTTCAGTTATATGTCTTTTGTAACCATACTCAAGTTCTACACTGCAGACTGTAGTACTGAAACCAATTGAATGGTGTCTCTAAGGTTGTGTTATTTCAAGTACAGGGAAAAGACAAAGCTATTTTCCATTTATCTAATTTTGCTCCATTGTAGTATATTTAGAGACTAGAGTGCAGAGGCAAAACTTCAATGTTGGAGGGGTGCAGGGGTGGACTTCCTCAAAAAAATATATATTTTAAATTTTTGGCAAAGCTTATGAAGATGAAATTTTAGGATTAACATTATAGTGTATTCAGTACTAGTGCTGTTACCAACCCGAGTAAATACCCTTGACCTAATTCTTTTCCTATACACTAGTTCCTCTAGCGTGCATAATGTCACAACCAAAAGAATGGTTTGTCTTCTCCAAAATGTACCACAAGACAACCTTCATATGTAAAGTTAATAAGTGACACTTCAGAAGGCATAAGTATGTTTAAAAACTATGACTGATGTATCAGTCCTTAAATTTTTTAGGAAAATCACAAACGAATCTAGAACATCCAAGAGAGAGCAGCTGGCTCCAGAGACACCAGAAGAATACCCAGTACTTACTAGGAAAAAATGATGATCTATTAAGAAACAGTCTTTCAGAGCAAACTCCACCTGGTCAGTTTAACAGCGGAAGCTGAGAAAGCAGAATTTATCTTCCATTTGGATCAGGAGCACCTTCAAGCACTGGGGATGCCTTATTCTACATCTTTGCTTTCTGAGCCTGCTTAGTGCACTTTGAAGCCCAAAACAAAATCTTGAAAACCTCTAGAGATGCGATCATCAGACTTCTAAATTGTAAGGTAAAGGGTATATAACTCAAGAGGGCCAAATTGTTAAGGCTGTTCATAATATCTGGGGTAGCAGTGAAACTAAATTATTCTCAGAAGCAAATGTTAAGATTGAATTTTTAGGGAAAAAACTGTGCTGATTGCATGAAAAGTTAGAATACCTATAGCAGTCCTTTGTATTGTGGTATGAGGAAATAATAACTCCTTTGCCTGAGCCAAAGATACCCAAGCCTTTTGGGATGCTCCCCAGACAGAGGACAGAGCTAAAGTGACACCCCTTGCAGTCATGCCATAAATGTGCAAATGTTGAAGGAGATGGAAATGGAGACCCATAATTGCATATCAAAACACTTTGGGAAATAAATTGCAATTGTAAATGAAATAGCGTGAATGTCAAAAGTGTCAGATCCAAAACAGTAACAAAAACTCCTCCTAAACACGGCTTTAAATCACTGTATATTGAAGTAACTTTATTAAAAACAGAAGGTAAATGCTTTCACAGAGTAACCTCTGCTTCATCAGTCCATGACAGAACACAAAGTCTGGGTACTATTTAAAATAAAAACTCAACCAATCGCAGAGAGTTCAGCTGAACTATATGAAGACGGACATGACTGAGCTATCAGATTATGTGTCATAGGTAGATATAAGCTTAGCCTTAAGCAGCATTCTAACTTCTCCAACGATGACGCCACAATACAAACAAAAAATGATTGACTTTAACAATTGGAATAGCTTCTGGCATCAGTCCAAGGGGATCCAATATCTGTCAGCCTTGGAAGACATGGTCAACAAGCCACACTCCTTTGCCAGAGATGGTCTGCACCTGTCTCCTCTAGGCTTTCAGATACTGGCAAAGGCATTAGCCACCCCTATTGTGCCTTTTTTAGGCAGTGCCAGAATAACCAACTTCCCAACATAACAAAATCCTGCTTAGATAAACTCAAGGTACTGCTGCTTAACACTACAAGACTGCACTCCCTGGAAGCACTCCTCCCTTTGGAAGATGCTGATGTCTGTGCAGTCACTGAGACATGGTTCAAAGGCACAGAAAGGACCCTGGACATGCAGGGCTACAATGCCTTCCATACATTCAGACCACAAACTGACGGAGGTGTATCCATCATCATTAAGGATAAGTACACCTCAAGACTGGTCAAACAGTGTGATTCTCTTGAGATGCTCCATGTCCAATTAACTATAGGCAAAGCCCCCTACCACATCTTAGCTAGCTATAGGTCCCCTACCATGAAACAGGAAAAGCATTCCACATACCTGGACTTACTGCAGTCACTTGCCATACAGCCAACACCTTACTCATGGGTGATTTTAATTATCCTATCATCCACTGGGAAGACATACACAACTACAAACTTGCTGGCTCAGAGGTTCTTGGACTTTGTCAATAAAATGCTCTGGAACAGCTTTTCAGCACAAACACAAGAGGCTCAAATGTCCTGCACATAGTAATCACTAACATGGGAAAACATTGCATCCCCCCAGTTTGATGTCTCCCTGGTAAAAGGCACAATAGGGGTGGCTAATGCTTTTGCCAGTATGGTCTATAAATCAGTCTTGTTAGATGTAATTATAAGACTAGGTACCCCATTGAGATCAAAAATGCTTAATAATTTTTCAGAAACAAATTTCCTCTTACTAAGTGATGGAATAAGAAGTTTCAAAGCCCCCTAGAATGCAAATAGCACAGACTCCTGTGCAGAGGTGTACACTAATGCCCTCTATAACCACTTAAGCAGTTGTATTGAATTGGCTTTACCTGACCAGATTAAAACTAGGTCTTGCCGAAAAAACAAGCCCACCTGGTGAACCCCTAGTGTAAACAAACTATACAACAAGAGAATTAAACTAATGTACAAGAGCAAGAGGGAACTGACTCAGCAGAGGAAGAAATCCATCTCTAGCTTAAACAAACAAATTAGAGATCTTATCAAGTCCTTCAAAGCTAATTATTAAGCAAACAGACCTTCCCTAGCTATATCCAAAATCTAAAAAGGAATACCCAGCTATGCACTGAGGTAGTTGTAGGTGGCACCACCCATACTCAACTGGAGGTAATAGCCAACCTTCTAGCTGACAGATTTGGAGCAAGCATCACCCCATCCCCTCCAGTCATCCCCCAAAGTATACCAACCACAATTCCTCAGCCTATTATCTAAAGACAGTAGGTTATCTTGGCACTCTCCAAGGTCAAAAACATGACATCAGTGGGATCAGTCAGCATCCTAGGTTGCCTTTTAAACAACTTAAAACATGACCAAGCAGACCCACTTGAATCCCTGTTTAATCACAGCCTGTGAACTGGCTATGTTCCGGCGAAATGGAGGACAGCAACAGTAATCCCTCTGCACAGAGGAGGACTATCAACTGACCCTGGTAATTATAGGCCCATAAGCTTGACTAGTCTCACCTTCAAGGCTATAGATAAAACAAATGAACCCAGTAATTAGAACTGTCCACAGAAATTCATGCAATATAACAGAAGTTAATAGGATATATTATTGTGCAGCTAAATTACTAACAGATAAAGTTTTATCACAAAAATACAGGTTAGTAAGGGAAAAGAAGGGGATAAATCGAAAACTATAAAGCAATTAAGACAAGAAATGTCACTGTTAGAAGAGTATAGAAGAGGGAACAGATCAACAGAAATACTTAGAAAGATAGACGTGATAAAAGCAATGCACAGTATCAAAACAGATCAAGATCTATCATGCACTATCGCAAATAATAAACTAAAAATATCAGCACAGGCAGAAAAATTTAGAAGATGTGCAAATAAATATAAAGGTATTTTGTTAAATGCTGTTAGTAACTCTCTAAGTAATCTCTTAATTATGTACATTGTTTTTTTTTTTTGGAGCTTTTCTCCCCGGGCCTCCACTGAAAATGGGCTCATTTCAGCCCAGTGGACTTTCCTGGTTAACAAAGGCAAATAAATAAAATTAGCAATTTATTGATGAGCCAAAAAAGTTTTATAGACAATTGGGAAACAAGGCAAAAGAAATCAAAACACCACCAAAAAAAAGAAGATATAGATACATTTTGGAGAAGTATTTATGCAGACCCTGTGGGACATAACAAAGATACTAAAGAAGTTCAAATGTACAGGATATACAATGGAATGAAGTAACAGCCAGAGAGATTGAAACAAAGTTAAGAAAACCTCCTAACTGGAAAACCCCAGGCCCAGATGCAGTGCCTAACTTCTGGTTAAAAGTATTAACATCTTTGCATGAAGATATAGCCATGAGTAAGAACTATTTATATGCACACCCTGAACAGATGGCAGCCTGGCTAACAACAGGAAAAACAATGATCCTACTTAAGAGTGAACCTGCAAGCTATCCTAAAAAACTAGACCAATAACTTGCCTTCCGACGATGTATAAACTATACACTGGAATTGATGCAGAGTTTATAATCATTTAGAAGAAAAATCAATCAGTAGAACAAAAGGGCAATAAAATAAAGTTGTGTGGAATAAAGTATCAGTTGTTGTTAAAGTCATAACAGAGAAGTGTAAAAAGGGGAAGAATCTAAATATCTATATATCTATATATATATATATATATATATATATATATATATATATATATATATATATATGTGGCATTGATAAGACTAGAAAAAAGCATCTGACAGTGTCCCACATTCATGGATAAAGTGTGATTAAAAATGTCTAAAATACACTCTACACTGATCGATTACATTACAGCGACCATGAAACAATGGCAAACCACTCTGCAGTTAAGCCATAATAAAGGACAAATTTTTATTCCAGGGATAAAAATACAAAAGGGGGTATTCCAGGGTGACTCTTTTTCACCGCTGCTCTTTTTGTCTTTCCCTTAACCCATTAAGCTGTCTACTTAACAGATTAGGTCATAGTTATAATTTGGCTCCCAGAAAACAACAAAGTGTAAAGACTTCTCATCTTCTTTTTGTAGATGATTTTAAACTGTATAGTTCATCAGATAGGTTCATAGTTTCATAGGTGTTTACTAGGCTAACTACCACAAGGGCCTTTTTAAGCCTAGTCATGCATCCCAAATCTCTGACAAGTTCTGATACCCTTGATAAGTGTAAGCATGGGCCTGAGAGATGAACCATTTACAGGTTACCTGACTGCATTAGATGAGGAACTGAAGGCATGTCTGCAAGTGGTCAAAACTTTTTCACATGATATAAGAATGTCATTTGGTCTTGATAAATGTGCAAAAGTAACCTTTAAAGCAGGAAAGCTGCAGCACCAAGAAAACATCAGTTTGGGACAGGAATGTAATATAAAAAAACTTGAGCGAGAGGGCATGTATAAATATTTGGGAACTGATAAACAACCAACAATAAAACATGAACAAATGTGAATAAAACTCAGCAAGGAATAATTAAAGGCTTAAAAATCGGACGTTATTGCAGCAGCCATCTCAAACAGATTATTTGTAACGGATTCTTGAGAACTTTGCCTATGTGTTCAGTAAGTTGAAGGATGGTCACATTTGGTGGTCTAGAGGTAACACCTGAAAGAGATGACTGATTTGTGGTCAGGCTTAACAGTGATGTGGAGATGCTGGGTGGGGTGCAGGCAGTGGCTATAGGTTAACAAAACTAAAGCCTCTGATGCATAATTTCCCAATTTTTTTCAGTGCATTGGATTTAATGAAGGTTAGGAAATGCTGAACATAACTGTTTTTGGAGGTGTAATAGGTTCATAGGTAAGTATTAGGCTAGCTGCCCCTTTGGACTGTTTTAAGTCTGGCCAATTTCCCTTTTGGTGCTTGAATGGGGGGTTGGGAGGGTGGCCTAATGGTTAATGTGTTTGCCTTACAAACACAAGGTACAGGGTTTGAGTCTCACAAGGGATAATTGGCTAGGTTTAAAATGGCTCACAAGGGCAGTTAGCCTAGTACTAATCTATGAACCTATGAACCTATGAATTAATGTATGCTGTTTGGTGTTAGATTGGCCTTGCCCATCACATGGACTATAATTGTTACACCTAGTAAGAATAACTGAGATCATACAATAGATAAATTTAGCAGTGCTGTGCATAGGATAACGAATTAAGGAGCTGCCTTTGTCCATACAGGGGGGCTGTCCTGGGGTAAATTTTCTATTACCCATCCACTGATCCAAGTTGCACTTGACTATGGACAGGAATGAGCTTTGTTATATGTGGATGGGGAGGCTGTTCCAGAGAAGGGGTATTCTATATGAGTATACCCTGTCCCTCCAAGACAATCTGTTGATGTTGCAGAAGCAGTCTAAGTCCCTGAAATGAGTATTTAATGCCAGATGATTTACTGATGTGCAGTTAGTCCATCAGTATTGGGTCAGAGCATGTCTTTTATGCCAGTCACAGGTCCCCTCTCAGTAGTCTGTAGGATACAGAGTATAGTGACAGCACATTCAGTAGGTCCATGTAGGACCTATTGTTTAGGCCCTGTTATCTCTGTGGGTGTTCCAGTTGTTGCATGTGTCTGAACAGATATATGCTAAAGGGTCATCATACTTGTTGATTGGCCTAATGAGAGCTGTGTAAATGGGACAACAACCACTTTAAACCTGAACAAAATCCCTTTGTTTATAAGTTGCACAATACAGAAAGACATTATTACTACAGTGGATATGCAGTGGTCAAAAGTTAGGTCACTGTTCACATAAATTCCCAAATCCCGAACAATTAGGTCAACTCACAGAGGTGTACTGTTGCTGTGGTAGTCCCCCACCCTAGGTAGAAAACTTTACAAAACATATAATAATGCATTTTTGACATTTAGTTTCAGTATGTGATTCTGGCAACCGTTATTTGTATTGAACAAAATTTCTTGCAGGATGGTTCCCAGCTTGCAGTCATATGCAAACTTAACCAGAGTCCTTTTGGTATTGGTTTTTACTTCATAGAAGTAGATGTCAAATAGGAGAGGTCCCAGTACTGAACCCTGGGGAGTTCAACTAGTGGTTGGTTTCTTTGTGGAGATAGCTTCCCCTATTTTGATCTCCTGCATCTTATCTGATTGCCAGTTAGCAATCCAGCAAGTGATGAAGGGTTTATTCACGATTTTACTTTGCTTGCCTGAGTGGCCAATTGTGTCGAAAGCCCTGGCCAGTTCAAGGCATGTGGTGTGTAATATTCTAACTCCATCTATTGCTTTGGTGACTGTTTCAGCGAAGTCTACTGGAATACATAAGCATGACCTACCCTTGATGAATTCAAACTAAAACAGGTCTAGTGTTTGGTGGTTCCCTTTGTCCTTATTGATTAGTTCAAAAACTCTTCCATGGCTTTGCACATGAGGCCAGTCAGACTTATAGGTCTGAAATTAGTTGGTTCTGTGGAAGGTCATCCTTTATGCAAGGGAATGATTGTAGCTATTCTCCATTCACTTGCTACAAAACCTACATGGAGGCTGTAGGTGAAGAGTGTTGTTAGAGGAGTGGCAAAATTGTGATTCATAGTTTCATAGTTTGGTACTAGGCTATCTGCCCTGGGGCATTTATAAGCCTAGCCATAGTGGTGTGGCTTTTGCCACCCCATGTAATGGTACAAAAGTGTACGGAATAGATTTAGAATATTGTGCCTCTGTCTAGTAGTGACACAGTGAAGACCCCCTTACATAATAGAATTAGCTTACTGTGCCTCTGTCTAGTAGTGACACAGAGATGACCCCTGGGGTAAACCTATGATCTCCCATCCACTCGTCAAGATTTCTCATGAAGAGAGTCAGTGAGGGGCTCTGCCTAACATGAACTGGGATTCTGTTCCAGAGTATGGGAAGCCTCTGAGTTATGAATCTGTCCCTCCAGCATGTCCTATTCATATTTGTGCTGAGGTTCAAATATTTAGCTCTCGTGGTTCTGATGGATTTGGATTTTTTGAGGTGGAGCATGTCCATCAATTCCTGATTGGACATGGCCTTGTACGTCAGGCACAGATCAGCTCTGAGTAGGGGGTATGCTACTGAATAGAGTTGGAGTTTCTTTAGTCTGGCAGCATATGACATATGTTGGAGACCCTTGATCCTCTTGGTGAGGTACTTTTGGGGTCTCTCTAGCTTTTGCAAGTGCCGGGTGAGGTACATACCAAATGGGGCATTGTACTCAATCATGGGCCTGATAAGGGAGGAGTACAGGAGCACAATGACCTCCTTTGATCTGGATGTGAATCCCTTCATGATAAGGTGGGCAAGGTAGAAAGTCTTTCTAACCACTTTGGCAACGTGGGTGTCAAATGAGAGGTCACTATCGACTTGGGTCCCCAGGTCTCTGATTACTTTTTCCGTACTCAATGGGTTACCCCCTATGTGACAATTTGTGGGCATTTTGTTTTTCCCAAAGGAGATGACTATACATTTTTTGGCATTTAGTTTAAGGCCATGATTCCGTTTCAGTGAGGCCTTTCTGTAGGATGTATGTGTCAGCTGGTGTATCGACTATGGCGCCTAGTTTTCAGTCATCTGCAAACTTTGTCAGCCTCAACCCTCCCATGGCTGCTTTCACATCTGAGAAATAAATGCCGAACAAGAGGGGTCCCAGGACAGAGCCCTCTGGGACACCACTTGTCACTGGCTTTGAGTCTGACATGGCTCCAGCGATTTTGACTTTATGGGTTCTATCCTTTAGCCAGTTTGCCACCCATCTTGTGAGATATGGATTTACATTTAAGCTGTTGAGCTTGTCTATGATGCCAGAGTGGGGTATTGTGTCGAAAGCTTTAGCCAAGTCCAGGTAGGCTGTATGGACTGCTTTGCCCTCGTCAATGGCTCTAGTGACTGTTTTGAAAAAGTCAACCAGGTTTAAAAGGCAGGATCTGCCTTTTACAAAGCCGAACTGGGTGGGATCAAGTGTCTGTAAGTCCCCAATGTCTCTGTTTATTAGTTCCATAATGATTCTTTCCATAGCTTTGCAGACCAGGGCTGGTTAAGCTTATGGGGCGGTAGTTACCAGGGTCAGTAGAGGTGCCTCCTTTATGGAGTTGGACTACTGTTGCTGTACGCCAGTTTTCAGGTACATATCCTGTAGTAAGGCTAAGGTTAAATAGCATTTTTATGTGCGGGTTTAGCTACTCTTGGAGTTCACGTAGCACGCAACCCGGGATACCGTCAGGTCCCATTGATTCTGTGTTTTTAGCTTTGCTGAGGGCGGTTCTCACCTGGACATCTGAGATGACAGGGAGGTTACATTCAGCTGGGATAAGTATTTCTTCTTTTGGGGGTGAGGGAGGGGAGAAATTTGCACTGAACCTGTCTGCCAGGATGTTGGCAATATCTGTGGGTTCAGTGTATTTTTTGTCATTGTGAACTAACTCTGAACATATCTGAGGGTTTCCACCCAGGTTTCTAACATAGCTGAAGAAGGCCTTGTGGTTATCTTTAGTGTCCATAGCGATTTTTCTCTCAAAGTTGGCCTTGGAAGTTTTTATGAGAGAACGTAGCTTTCTACTAGTGCTGATCAGAGATGCCTTCTCTTTATGGGATTTTGCTGTGTTGTGCAGTAGCTTCCTTCTTTTGTTATACAATTTGTTAATGGCTGGGGTCCACCAGACAGGACGCCTGCCCTTGGTGGAGAGGGTCTTGGTTTTATTTGGGATTGCATGATCCATGCATTCTTGGAGATGTCCGTAGAAAGCATTTGTGAAGGAGTCTGCATTGTGGGATGTGGTTTCCACTGTCCCAGTGGGCTTAAAGGATACCATCTCAGTTTTAAGAAGTGTAAAGTCAGCTTTTGAGAAGTTTTTCACTGTAGTCTTTTGTGTTGAGGTTGGAGGTGGGATATGTGTATCCAGAGTGATTAGTTTGTGGTCAGATCTCACTAGTGAAGGGTATACTTCTGGTGTGGAGCACTTTGTCCCCATGTTTGTGATGATCAGGTCTAGTATATTATCTCCCCTTGTGGGAGAGGTGACTAGCTGTTCCATTGCATTTGAATTTATTAATTCCAGGAACCTTTTGGCTAGGGTGTTTGGGCTAGAATAATACACCCAGTCTATGTTAGGGTAGTTGAAGTCTACCAATATGATGGTGTTTGGTGAGACATTCATATCCTCCAATGTCTTCAGGAAGGCTGAGTGAGGTTTCTGAGATTGGGAGGGTGGTCTGTAACATGCTACCAGTTGTATAACAGTTTTGCCTATGGTTAGTTGCACCTGGATGGTCTCTGATGCTTCATGTGTTGCCACTAACCTGGAGGTGTGGGTGTCCTTGATGAATATGGACACTCCCCCTCCCTTTTTGGTTTGGCCCGAGTTTTGGGTCCGAAAAGCATGATATGAGGTATAGCCTGGTAGTGCTGGGGTGCTCTCAGGAACCTTGAACCAGGTTTCAGTTACTGCACAGACATCAATGTCCTCCATACTGAGGAGTGCTTCGAGAGTCTGCATCTTGAGATTTAGACTTCTGGCGTTGAGCAGCATTACCCTTAATTTTTTTCCATTTTTGTTTTCTAAGGAGGTGGGTTTGTCTTTTGAGCCTTGCCTAAAAAAGGCACTATGGGGGAGGCAAGAGCCTTAGCCAATATCCAGAAGCCCAGTGGTGACAGATGCAAGCCATCCCTTGCAAAGCAGCTTGGCTTGTCCAGCATGTCATCACAAGCAGACAGACATTGGATCCCCCTAGAATGACAGCAGTATTTGAGCCAATTATTAAAGCTGGTCATCTTGTCTTTGTATTGTGACATCATTCTTGGTGAGGGCAAGATGCTGCTCAGGGTCAGGGTCATACCAGCCTGGGCTACATAATCAGAGAGCTCCTCTATGTCTCTTTTCATGTAGTCCAGGGAGGTACGTCTCAGGTCATTCACGCCGGCATGGACAATGACGGAGTCATATTTGTACTTGCTTTGGAGTGACCTGTGTGCGTGTGTTATGTGGTGGATCCTAGCTCCCAATAAGCAGCTCACCGTTATCCTCTCCTTGTTCAGCCTGGTAAGCGGAACGTCAGTGTGTCTGACTATAGAGTCACCTATTACTAGTGTATCAGGCATGGTGTTTGGCCTTAAGGGCTGTGATTGTTTGACACACTGATTTATTGAAGTATGTGATGCATGTGTTATGTTTTGAGGTGGTGGATTTTTGGGTGTCTGCTTTGGGAGCCTCTGTTGTTTTGGTAAGTTTTTTGTTAGAGCCTCCGAGTATGTCTTTGTTTTTATGTGTTTGGTTTGCAGTTGTGGTAGGTCTATGTGGGACTGGGTTTGATGTGTGTGTGGTTACCTTCTCCTCCTGTCTGGTCTTGCCAGTCCTGAGTTGAGAGAGTTCAGCCTCCAGTTTGGCTATATAGTTGCATCTCTCACATGTATTTGTGTTTGTTGGGAGGAGGAGAGGGTTGTCTGTGTACATGAGACAATTGTAGCATTGTCTCAAGATTCCCAGATTAACCAGCTGAACCAGAGAGGATGCCAGCAATCTACCACTCGACATGCTAGAATATTATAAGGGAGTGCTGTGCCTTTAAGGGAAGTGGGTACTCACAGGGAAGGTAGGTGGATGTAGTGCTTACTTTAGTTAGTGAGTGCTTACTTAGAAGACAGGTTCATGCTATTTAAAATGCATCCAAGGATATTGTCAAGACCCACAGATGCAGTATTTTTAACTTGTGATAAAACTTTTAGGACTTGATCTTGTGTGATAATGGGAAGTGAGTCTGTTTCAGATATGTATTGTGAGCTAGACTGAGGGGAGAGAGGGGTAAAGTTTGAGATTAATTTATTGTCCGGTAAGTTTGCTGCATCTTCAGTCTCAATGTGGGTAATATGGTTCACAATCAGTTCAGTCATTTACTACATTGTGCTTTTGAGATTATGAACATAACTGAAAAAGGCTTTGTGATTTGTCTCTGGCTTGGGTGGCTATTTTTGCCTCACATTTGGGTTTGGTGTATTTTACTAAAGTTGAGTTGCTTGTTTATGTCCATGAAGAGTACACTATCATTCTGGGAATTGAACTCTTCTTACTTTTGGTCAAAATTCTCTTCCTTTTATTTTAAAGTTTTGATATGGCTCCACCATGGGGGTTTGGTTCTGAGGTTTGCCCTATCCTTGTTTCTATAGGATACAACTGCTTCTATGTAGCTGTTTACATGCTGGTATAGTGTGGGGGGTGTACATTTCCATGTATTCACCAGAATAAATTGGGTTTGGCTGCGATTTGAAGCTTGCTGATGTATCGGTTAGGATCAGATAGTTTGTCTTAGAGAACCTTCTAAAGGTGCATTGGATAGAAGGGGTCTTTGGTTTTCAGGGCTGGTGCTTGCATTTTGGGGGCCCCCAGCAGGTTTCAAGTTGGGGGCCCTACCAAGGAGAACATAAACTGTGACCTTATTGCCATCATGTCCCCAACACCATCAAATAAATCCAGCACCATTTAATCATCACTGTATACTGTTACTATATTCAAACCATTAAAAAGACTTGGAAGTACCAAGGTACACACACTGACGGGCATTTAGCACTAGTGTTACATTATGACAAGCCCCTGTACCACAGCTAGGTAGCCACTCACAGAGGTGCATGTGCACACACTGGCATTTAGTACCAATGTTACATTATGACAAGTCCCTGTAGATGTAGCGCACTATCATGCACTGCCATGTAGTGGTGGTTACCACATAGACGCAAATGTTTTGCTTGTTAAATTTTCCCTTAACACTTTGCTTGCAGTCCTCCTGAGGTTTTTTTGTGGCTCTGCTCTACTGTCAGGTGGAATGCTCTGCTGTCAAGTAGAACACTAAGCCTAGCCTCGAACGTACCAACACACCTGACACCCACTAGCCATTCAAGTGTGACCTCTTTTCCTGACCATATAAATTTACCTAACACTATGGACACACCATTTCCTACAGTTTCTCCAGCCAGCTTGGTCAACATGGGCATCCTGAGGCAGTGCAGCAACTGTCTCATGTTAACCGACAACCTTCTACTCCTAGTCTACATAAACTCAACAAGTGAGAGATGCAACTATATTAAGAACCTTGAATCCATGCTCTGTCACACACCACTCAGTACATATGACAATGAGCGGGTTGTCAGCATGCACACCTCACCTCCTACACCACCCAACCCACATCAAACATACCTACATATGCGGAGGTCCTCACCAGAAACATATCTAAACACCACAGACCTCCCAAACACAAGCATGCTACACATAATACTTCCTCTGCAAAGCACAATACACAACATAGCTCATGCACCGGTGTCTTACCAGCCAAGCTCTTAAACCAAAACACAAAACTAAACATATTAGTCATAGGTGATTCCGTCTTGAGACACACAGATGTCCTTCTCACCAGGCTGGATAAGAAAAATGTCACAGTCAGCTGTCTGTCAGGTGCCACTATCTACCATATCACACATGCACTCAAGTCTCTCAATGACAGGTACTGTTATGACTCGGTCATAGTTCATGTTGGTGCGAACAACTTGAGATGTACCTCTCTGGACTATATGAAGAGAGACATAACTGAGCTCTTGGACTATGTGTCTCAGGTAGGTATGTCCCCAGCCCTAAGCAGCATTTTACCTTCACCTAGGATGATACCTCAATGTTGTTGTGTCTTTCGGCTTTTCCCGGTTAGGGGTCGCCACAGCGGAACTCCAGTCCGCTAATGATTGGCAGTTGATTTTTACGTGCTGAGTTGCCGGCCCTAATGCACAACCTTCAACAAAGGTACGCCCATTCACGCATGTCTCCACAGAAGGCGCTCTAGCTGAGAATCAAACGGGACAACGTGTTGCTGTGAGGCGACAACGCTACCGCAGCACCACCACTGCAGATAGGATGATACCTCAATACAAACAGAAAATACTTGACTTCAATAATTGGCTTGGTTTCTGGTGTCACTCTAAGGGGATCCAGTATCTGTCAGCCTGGGATGACAAGATCGACAGACCTCAATGCTTTGCCAGAGATGGTCTTCATCTGTCAACCCTGTAATTCTGGCTACTAGCTAAGGCTCTTGATACCCCCATAGTGCCTTTTTAGGCAGTGTCTCAAGGACAAAATTCCAGATGTAAAAACTCCATCTAAAAACAATCTCAAGGTTATCCTGCTAAACACTAGGAGCCTTAACATGAAACTGCACTCACTGGAAGCAGTCCTCACCTTGGAAGATGGGGACATTTGTGCAGTCATGGAGATCTGGTTCAAGGCTCTGGAGAGCACCCCAGCCATACTGAGTTCCACCTCCTTCCACATGGTCAAACCTCAAACTTTGAAGGAGTGAAAACTAAAGGAGGTGGTGTATCAATATTCATTAAAGATAAATACACCTCCAGATTGGTTAAACAGTATGGGTCCCTGGAGATACTTCAGGTGCAATTAACTGTTGGTAGAACACCTATTCAAGTTATTGCCAGCTACAGGACCCTTCCATGAATTAGGACACCCACTCAACCTATTTGGAGCTACTTGGGTCTATCAAGATTCAGCTGAACACCATGGTTTTGCACAATTTTAACTACCCATCCCGTGACTGGGTAAATTACTTGTGCTTAAACTCACTTGCCCAAAGGTTCCTCAACTTTAACTCCAATGCCCTGGACCAGCTGGTTGACCCACCCATAAGGGGTGCCAACATCCTGGATCTGGTGCTTACCAATATGGGGGACCACTGTAGTACCCCCACGGTGAGGTCTTCCCTGGTAAGATCTGACCACAAATCAGTATCATTCAAAGTAACTATCACACCTGACCCCCCCCACCCAGCAGCAACTAAACTAAACAACTTCTCCAAAGCAGATTATAACCTCTTACAGGATGATATAAATAGCTTCACTGCACCTCCACCATCAAATGGAACTAGCAGCTATGCTGAGTTCTACACCAATGGTTTATACAAACACCTGTATAATTGCATTGACTCGGATATACCTGATAGAACCAAAACAAGCTCCTCAAGGAATAGCAAACCTGCTTGGTGGAAAACTGCCATTAACAGGCTTTACAATAATAAGAAGAAATTGCTGTCTAAGAGTAAGAGGGACCTGATAACATCCCAGGCTGCATCCTACATGGGCTCTACCAAGAATTAGCAACACCACTGGGTACTCTTTTCAGTCATAGTCTAAGCACCAGCTTCATCCCAGCTGAATGGAAAATGGCCACCATTATTCCTTTGCACAAAGGTGGTGCTTCCACTGACTCCAAGAAGTATAGACCTATTAGTCTGACTAACCTTATCTGCAAGGCCATGGAATGAATCATCATGGACCTTATCAACAAAGATAAAGGTAATCTCCAAACACTTGACCCTACTCAGTTTGGATTTGTCAAAGGGAGATCATACCTGTGAAACCTGGTGGACTTCATTGAGACAGTCACCAAGGCCTAGGACGAGGGGAAATCTGTGCATACAGCCTTCCTAGACTTAGCCAAGGCTTTTGACACTATCACTCATTCAGACATCATTGACAAACTCACCCAACTAGGTATCAACACTTATATCATTAGATGGGTCACTAACTGGCTCACTGATAGAACTCATATAGTCAAAATAGGGGAATCCACCTCCAACAGCTGACCTGTAACCAGTGGTGTTCCACAGGAATCAGTCCTAGGAGCTCTACTGTTTGGAATCTATTTCTCCGAAGTACAAGCAAAAACTAAAGGTCTATGGCTAACAAAGTTTGCTGATGACTGCAAAGCAGGAGCAGTCATAGAATCGCCACAAGATGTCAACATCCTACAAGAGGGTCTTACATAAACAAATGATTAGTGCCAAAGTCACAGCCTTAAACTCAGTGTAAAAAAATGTATTATCATCCCTTTCAATAAGAGCAGTGTTCCTCCTAACTACCATATCAATAGAAACACCCTAACTAAGCATTCAGTTGTGAGAGACCTAGGCACACAGGTTGACAAGCAACCTTACATTTGATCACCATGTCTCCACAGTGGTAAGAAGGGCATTCTATATTGCTAATCTCATATGTAAGGGCATTGCCTCCAGAAAAAAAAGTTATAACTTCCTTGTACTCTTCCCTCATCAGGCCAGTAATTGAGTAGAACGCCTGTTTTGGTATGTACCTTTCCAAGCACCTGCAGCAATTGGAGAAATCACAAAGGTTCCTCAAAAGGAAAATTCAAAGTCTTCAGCATCTGTCGTATATGGATCATCTCAAATCACTGTCACTTTTTTTCGGCTTCATACAAACTACTCTCTGCCTTGCCTATAAGGCAATCTCTTGACCCTGCTTTATTGGAATTGCTGTATATCTCCAAGTCAGATGGTACACTAGTTACTCGCTCTAAAGACCTTAACCTGGTATGTGACATCAATAGAACCTGCTGGAGGGACAGATTTGTCTCCCAGAGGTTACCACAACTTTGGAACAGACTCCCACTTCATGTCAAACAGAGCACCTCATAGGCCTCTTCAAACGCAATCTGGATGATTGGATGGGTAACCATAAATTCATCCTGGAGGTTTCATCTGTGTCCTTCTTGGACAAGGGCAATAGGTGCTGATCGTGGAAATGAGGGTAAAACTTGGCTAGGCTTGTAAGGGCCCTAGGGCCATTAGCCTAGTAACTTTCTACGATCCTATAAGAAACTGTGTATGTAGTCAAGAGGTAAGGTATCAAGCAGTGCCTGCAGTGTTTGTGATGTAGGAGTAAAAACCATGCTGCATCTATGGTGAAAGTTCAGTTTCAGTATGTGTGTGTGTGTGTGTGTGTGTGTGTGTGTGTGTGTGTGTGTGTGTGTGTGTGTGTGTGTGTGTGTGTGTGTGTGTATGTGCTTGTCTTATTAGAAATGGTAGAACATCAAGTGCTGCTTATTGCATTTGTGATATGTACATGCCGGCATATGTGTGAGTGCTTAGGTCTGGTGGGTGTAGAGTCTTTTCTCTGAGACTGAATCATACCTTCTTAACCTCTTTAGCTCAAGAAATCTGGACAACGCCTAAAATAATGGAGTACAAAGGTGCAGAAATATGTACAGATTTTTAATATTGCTCTTATAAGCTTAGAAAATTGCTGGAATAGCAGGATTTGTGTTAACATGCATTTTCAGAAGGATATGAAGGCGGAAGATCAAATGTACGTCATTATTTAGTAAATTTAGTCCTTGGTGATTTGACAGAAAACCACAACATTTTATGAGGAACAGACCAAAAAAATGAGTAAAAAATCTGGACATTCTGGAAAATCTGGACAGTTGAGAGCTATGGATTGACTTTACAAATATTTTAAATCATTTTGTTACAAATTTGAGCCCCTCTTCATTATCAGCCCCATTGCAAAAAATTATGCCGCGACATTCCATAAATTATATATTATTTTTTTTAATTTTATTTATTTTACATTTGTTTACCGGGAAAGTCCAACTGGAACAAGGTCCATTTACAGTGAAGGCCCGGGGAGAAAAGCTCCATAACATAACAGTACAAATACAACAAATGATAAAATATTTCTGTACAGAGGCATATATATACAATCACAGCTCCATGTCTTTATATGACAACACATAATCCACGAATGACAGAACATTTCTATACAGTGGCATATATACATCTACTCTCTCCTACTAAAAGATGATCTGGGAATACTAGAGTTCAGAACAAGCTCCAAGCAACATTCTCAAAAAAGCTGCAGTATGATAAACACATCTCCAATCTGCTAACCTACATATACAGCCTATCGCTTTGCACCAGGAACTTACCCTAGCTGCTGCAACCAATCAGTTCTCTTGCTTTATTGAAGCGGACCTGATTGAGTGCAGCTTACAAGGAAGTTTAAAAAAAAATGGAATAGAGGAATTGTGGAATCATGCAGTGACATTTCACAGCAGTGCGAATGAGCAAAGGAGAGGGAGAAACCTGCAGCTGCTTCATTTGGGGGCCCTTGTATGCAGGGAGATAATTGGGAGCTCCCCACAGCTGTGGGTTCGGTGGGTGCCTAATGCCAGCTACGCTGGTTTCAGTTTTGTTTCAAAGGAAGACGGTTTTGGTCAGAGCTAACAAGTGATGAAGATACACAAGGGATGGTGGAAAATGACCCTGTATTAGTAAGGATAACATTGAAGATTTTGTTAACCCCTAGTGAGTACGCTGGCTAACTGTTCCAGGGTGTTTGTCTTGACAAAGTCCAGGAATGTCTGTGCTTTGCACAAGTGGTGGTGGAGTAGGTTTCCCAGTTTATAGTTGAATAGTTTAGATCACCTAGGAAAATGGTATTGGGTTTAATACTGAGTGATTCCAGTTCATGTAGATAGGTACAGTGACTTTCCTGGGTTATGGAGTGAGTTCTGTAGCTAGCCTACTTGTGGTACAGGAACTTTCTGATGTTTATTTGGACATGAAGAAGCTGTAGTGCATCATGCTGCATTACCAGTCTTGATGTGAGTATCTTCTGAATGAACACTGACACCTCTCCACCTTTTTTCCCTCCTACATAGTAGCCGGCCTAAACATGTTCAGCCAGAGTGCTTTGTGCTGTTTAACCAGTATCTCAGTCATTTCACAAATGTCTTCCCCCTGCAGGGTGAGAAGGGGTCGTAGGAAGTGCAGATTCTTCTATAGGCTGCTAGCATTGATCAGTTACCCCTTCATGTTTTCCTTTGCCTGCTTCATTATGCGGGTATGTTTATCATGTTGACATTGCCTAAAAAACGCAATATGGGCCTGGGCAATGTGTTTGTCAATAACTGAAACAGTAGAGGGGACAGATATAGGCCATCCCTGGTGAAGCAGTGGGATCTGTCAATCATATTCTGCCATGCTGACAGATATTGAACCTCCTTCTAATTGTGCCAATCAACTCTTGGGTAATTGAAGTCCCCTAATAAGAAGGTATTTGATATGCAGCCCCCCAAACATCTCCAACGCCCAAGTGAGAACTGCTCTCTCCAAAGCAAAAAACACAGCATCCATGGGACCTGATGGTGTCCCCGGCTGTGTGCTCCACCGAACTCACGAGGAATTAAACCCACAGCTAGGACAGCTGTTTAATCATAGTCTTACCTCTGGATACGCATCCCAGGAGTGGCACGCAACTGTGGTCCCACTTCACAAAGGCGGTGCCTCCCATCGACCCTGAAATTACCCCATTATTTTGACAAGCCTTATTATCTACAGCCATGATGAGAGAGATCATAATGGACCTAAAATAAATAAAGAGGAATTTGCAGACTTTGGATCCATCCCAGTTTGGCTTTGTCAAACAGTCACCAAAGCCATTGATGACACAAGATGGGTTGCAAACTGGCTGAGTGACAGAACCCACAGGGTCAGAGTTGCTGGCGCCATGTCAGACTCAAAGCCTGTCACAAGTGGTGTACCACAGGGCTCAGTCCTGGGCCCACTCTTGTGTGGCATTTTTTTTTCAGTACAAAGCAAACACAGGATTTGCAGATGACTCATCTGACACAGATATCCTTCAGAAGGGTCTCACAGAAACGGATAACTGGTGCCAGAGCCATGGCCTAAAGTTAAATGCCAAAATGCATAGTCCACTGAGTACAGAAGAAGTTATCAGGGACCTGGGACCCAGGGTTGATAGTAGTCTGTCATTCGACACCCATGTAGCTAAAGTAGTTAGAAGACCTTCTACATTGCCCACCTTATCATGAAGGGATTCTCATCTAGATCAACCTATACTCATCACTCATCAGACCAATGATTGAGACAAATGCCCCCCTCAATGAAATCTGACCCGACGACTGCAGCAGCTGGATAGATTCATCACCCAAAGACTTCACTGCTCAAATGAGGCACAGCAAAATAATGGGTATAGTTCCCCATACTAAAGAGCCTATGATATGTAATGCATCAATGGTACCAAGGTAATTTCTGTGATCTTTGGGTGTCATTGATGTGTTTATGTTTCTAGCAGTGATGTAAGAGCTGGATTTGTTAAAGGGCGATTGGGATTTCCATGAGCTCTAAGTTAGGGTTGTGGGTAATTTTGATGTGTATATTGCTTTTTTTGTGGTGGTACTCAAGCTATCATCATCTGAAGAAACATGCACATTTTGATGAGACCCTAACACACACATACTCTTGTCTGACATGTTCTGTACTTTCCTACAGAAATTGGATATGAAGTTCTGTAGCAACTATGGCGTAGAAATGTCAGATTCATAAAAAAAGCATTGATTCACAAAAAACAAACTTGGACTACTGTGGACACAGGCATTGCTATGCAAGGAATGGTAGCCATGGAAGCACACAGTCATCTGTGATCATCATTTGAGGAAACCAGTATGAAATTCCAAATTCAGATATAAGTCCATAGACTTCCAACCACAACTGTGACATCTCAAGCAAGATGCCATCCCAGACATTTTCTCTCTCAAGATGTTGCCTGCACAGCACTCCACTGCAGTTGTTCATAAGCAACAAAGGCTACAGGTATGTTCTATCCCATTATGTGTAGGCTACAGGTATGTTCTATCCCATTATGTGTAGGCTACAGGTATGCTCTATCCCATTATGTGTAGGCTACAGGTATGTTCTATCCCATTATGTGTTAGTGAAAAATTTCACACTGACTGTATTCATGCATAACTGTGGCTGGTTTTATCATACTTTTTTGTATCCTACTTATCTGTGAAGAGACTGACAAAGGTGAAAATCTTCTTTCTCACTTAATGTTATTCACCTATAATAGTTTGATGGGTGAAATTATGTTTTTTGTAAATAAGTTAGGTTAGAATTCTATTTAGTCATTGATCTCATGTGGTTTAGCCTTTCTGGAGGACTAATGTTTGATGCCTAAACCCATTGTCATATTCTTTTAAAATGTTGTAAAGGGTAATGTCGCATTGCCCATGGTTGGAGGTGATAGAAGTGTACCCCTCAAAATTCCATCTTTGTTATATGGTTATCTTCTGTGTTGTATAAAAAGATTAGTTACAGCCCTGCTTCAGTTCAATATACAGGCAATAATCCACATACCCATTTCAGGAGAAGTCCTATATATTTTTTTCAGATTCTGCAGGAGACAGGTTTGCTGGACAAAGGTGATACTGTTTTGTCATTGTTGGTCAGTTGGCAACAAAATCCCACACAAGATATATGTATTACAGCAAAGGAGTCAACCGTGAACATGCAAGACAAAGACTTCAAAGCAAGTGGGACAATGTGCAAGACAAGCTAGAATCATGAATACTGCATCATTTCACCAACTCTTGTTCAGTGCTCAGGGGTGTCTTCCTCTTGCAAACCACATGGCCAGTAAGTATATACACACACACACACACACACACACACACACGCACACACGCACACGCACACACACACACACACACACACACACATACTGTTAAACTTCAATTTGCAATTATGCCTAAAGTCAAACCATTGCAGTTATTTGGACATAAGTTTGGAGTGTTGCCAAGGCTTGTTGCAGTGGTAGAAGATGTGAAAAAATATGGTAACTTAGTTTGTCTGTAATAAGCAACAATTGGACAAGTCAGTCTGTTGTTATTACTCATTTCTGTCTGCTAGGTCAGAGCAACATAATTATGTATTACTTCATTTGCTATAAGCTCAGCTGAGGTTTGCTGACAAAGTGGGCTTTTTTCCTTGAGTCTGACAGACTTGTGAAGCATGTTCTCTGATTCCTAAACTGAGACGTGACAATACAAAGGCAGAATGTGTCTTGTGTAGCCAAAAGCATAGCAACTGAGAGACATGTACATACTGACTTTTGTCACTTATCCTCATCTCCACTGCTTCCTTACAGTGCTATGATCTTTTTTAAGTTGTATTATCAACTGCACCATGGACAGCAATACCAAGATTATGGCCAGGCTGTCAACAGGTAGCCACCTAGACATAGCAGTTCCGAACACACCTGTGGGGTTGGGTTAACCGCCATCATAACAGGGTAAAAATTGTGCAAAGATCAAAGCAGAGTGAAGTGCATTTGGTCTGTCATCTTGCTCTATCAGAAGATGTGGACATATTCAGTGACTGCACATCATCTGATACCAGAGTCCAACGATGACTGAATGCACATCCCAGTGAACAAAGTATACCATGAATCTGCAGATTTGCAGAACTTAGTATTCCATACATTTTGTCAAGGTTTGCTTTCTTGTGCTTTTCTCATGCTCCCTTCATTATCAGGCACCTGAGCAGAATTGTCTTGCTTTATTGTTTTGTAATAACTAAGATATTTAATTGCAAACCAGTGTATGCTACAGAATTTTGCATTGTTTTTGACCAGTAACCCAGACTCAACAAATTTTACTTTTGTGACATATGGGTAAGTAGTCACATGATGATCATAACTATGCAGGTGTTTATTCGGTTGAAATTCCTAATGATGTGATTCAATATGTGAGGAATCATAGGGATGGCAAGTACCCTCCTATTCTTACAGCAGGATTTCAGAAAAAGAATCTTAGTCAGAATATGATACAGAATGAGGAATTTAAACATGCATTTTCAGTACCCATGAGTGTTGATGGACCCAATATTAAAAGGATTCTACAACAAAATTGGAAAATTATTTTAGGTAATGAGGAATTGAGTAAAATTATAGGGACTCAACCAAATTTTATAAATAAAAAAACAAAAAATTTAAGAGATTTTGGAAGGTGGACATAAATGTGAAGATCATGACAGAGTAATTACTTGGTTAGGCATTTTTGCTTGCACAGATTGCAATCAATGTAGGTATATGATGGGTGTACAGAGTCATTATTATAAGCATTTAAAATATACTTTAACAGCCAGAGATAGGTTTGATTGCCAGAGTGAGGGTTTAGTATACCTTGCAGTGTGTTCCAATTGTGAAAATTTCTATATAGGAAAGACTATTAGAAAGTTGAAATATAGGGTTAGGGAACACCTTCTTGCTATTAAGAAAAAAAATATGAATAATGCATTAGCAAAGCATTCTCTGAACTGTGACAATTTTAGAAAGTTTACTTTTTTGTAGTTGAAAAAGTTAATACAGATAAATTTGTGGGTTCATTTAACAATTTTTTAGAGAAGATAGAGTTGAAATGGCAGATTTTTTAAAGAGCTGACATAACACCTGGTATAAATGATAAGGTTTCGGTTAAAAGTTATCTGAATTATGTCAACTTTTGACATAAAGATGAAACAATTGTGTGTCATGTTTTAAAGTCTTGTTTCAAGTTCATAGTATATTTTATATCTTATGTTTGAACGTTTATTGGTTATTTAATAACTATGCCTTTAAGGTTTAATTATTGTAGGAAGTGATGTTGGGATGTTCTTGATATAAAAGGAAATGATGTCAGTAGTGTATTGTATGATTCTGAAGAAGTTCTGTAATAAACGGGATGAAAGCGCTTAATTTATTCTGGCGCCAGTGTGTGGTTTATTTCTAACTATGCGAGGTACTCTATTTATGTCAGCACCCACCTATTTCTCATGGATTTGTCTTTCTTATTTGGCTAGGCAGTTCAGCATCTATTGCTGAGTTTCATAGCAGTATTTTAGCATAGTTTGTCAGCATTTTCCAAATTGAACATGTGCATTAGTAGCAGCAAACAGGTTTTATTATCTCTACTGTAGTCTGCAACTAGGGCAGCTACTAACTGTAATATAGTCCAGATACAGGTTTGCTGCATCTGGGTCTGTTTGCAGTGGCTGTTTGCTCTGACTACATTTTCTTGGCCATCTTTGATTGGAAAGGGCCCTTCTTCACTCTAGTAAGAGAAGTGTGCTGATTGGAACCTATCTGGTTAAGGGTGGTTGGTCTAGGGCTTGGAGTAAGCATCCTCATTGGCACTTTTTAACCTGTTTAAAGTTTTTTTTCAAGTTTTTAACTTCTGGTATTTAAGACGTGCATTTGAGCAGTATTTGTGTGTTCAGCAGTATCCCACAATGCTGCTCAATTGTGCACAATAGCCGGATAGATAAATTCAACAAATTCTCCCTTAAATATATAGCACATTAGTGCAGCCCTTGTCCTTAGTACTTTTTCCAGTCAAAGAAATACTGCTAGTAGCTGTAACCTATTAAATCACCAGCAAAAAAAAAAAAACAGGCAGAAATATCCATCCACTGAGCTCCTCTTTGATCGGTCCTCAAAAGCCTTCCCTTTGTAATAACAGTTCTTCAGCCTAGCAATATGGACAGTTTGGCTACCAGACTGCAGACCAATGACTGGTGTCTTAGTCATGGCCTCAAACTGAATGGAAGGAAATGCATCATTATTCCCTATGGCAAAAACAATGTCCCTTCACACTATCAAATCAACAGCAATACCCTAAGTACCCATGAAGTGGTAAGGGATCTGGGATACTGCTAAAAAAACAGGCTGAAACTGGAGAATCTGTTTTCCTCAGTGCATTACTCAGTAATGCACTGATTAGAAGGGATCTGGGATCACAAGTAGACTGTGAGCTTAACTTTGACCACCATGTGTCTACTGTAGTAAGGAAGGCTTTTTATGTAGCACACTTAATTAGTAAAGGCATTGCCTCAATAGCAAAGAAGGTTATGACCCCTCTATACTCTGCACTAATCGTACCCATAATTGAGTATAACACCCCGTTTGGCATGTACCATACAAAGCACCTGCAGCAATCGGAGAGACCTCAGAAGTTTCTAACAAAGAAGGTCAATGGACTTCAGCATGTACTGTGCACAGACCAATTAAAGTTCCTGTCACTATACTCTGTATCGTTAAACAAAGAAAAGCACCACTGACTTCTTAGGGGAGACTTTTGCCTGGCTTACAGAGCAATATCAGACCCAAACCTAATTAACTTGCTGCATATCCATAAATCAAACAGGACTAGAGCTACCCATTCCAAGGACCTAAATATGGCCTGCAGTTTAAATAGGACATGCTGGAAGGACAGATTTGTCTCCCACTGACTGCTGCATCTTTGGAATAAGCTGCCATTTAATGTGAAGCAGAGCATCTTTATGACACTTTTTAAGAAGAACCTGGACGAGTGGATGGGCCACTGTAAATTCTTAATGGGGATAGCACCCACAACACTCCTGGACATGCGTAGTCTTTACTAAATGCAGTCCTGGGTACTGACTAGCATATCTATGGTATTACATTGAGATGAATCGGTTAGGCTTGAAATTTTCTCCCGGTCGATAGCCTAGTAAACTCCTATGATCCTATAAATTAATACTAAAAACAACATTGACATCTAGGAACAAAGTGCAATCTATAAACCAATTTGTTCTTCCTGTCCTAACTTACAGTTTTGGAGTGATTGACTGGCCCCAAAAGGTGTTGGATAGTTTGGACAGGAAATGAAGAAGGATTATTCATGCTCATCAAATGATTTATAAAAATCAGTCCATACCAAGATTATATATTCCCCATTCTGAAGGAGGTATGGGTCTCCTCAAAATTGATTACATGTATAGATCTGCAATAGTGGAACTGCATACATATCTGCTGACCACACAAAACCCAAATGTAGTGAAAGTTTTAAAACATCAGGAGAAACAAGTCTAAGATGACTTCCCTGCTTAGTTTAGCAGAACCATATCGGTGTCAAGCAGGAATGGAAATCAAACCATAAGTATATAAAAATCAGGTAGCAACTTAATGTGCCAAAAACAAAAGAAAGAATATAAGGTGAAGGATCAGATGAGAAGGCAAGAAATGTGGAAAATGCATAAATAGAGTTGCAAGTATAGGAAACCTCATGTAGATCAGGACTGAATGAAGGAATGTTTAAGGAGAGGTGAATTAAACCAAAAGATGAAAGGTTAATATTGGAGGCAACAAGATAGTGGACTACATACAGATTGGCTTACAAAGTCCATTGAACATGTGGGAGAAACAGATAAATGGGGTCTATATTACATCTTTGCATTCTTTCCCTGTGTGGAAACTGCCGTTCGTGATTTTAAGTTGTCGACGTTTAGGTGTCGACGTTTAGGTGTTCAACAACCTAAGCAGGCGACAATTTAATATAGACCCGACAAATGTAGATATTGTAAAACAAAATTGGAAGCAGTTGAACATCTTGTTGCTGGCTGTGACATACTAATGGTGGAAGGACTGTATACTGAAAGGCATAATAATGTAGCAAGATTGTTGCACTGGGGGTTGTGCAAACATAATACTGAAGTAGCTGAAAAACTGTGGAAAAATGAGTCACAAAGCATCATAGAAAATGATGAAGTTTATATCACATGGGATCATCCATTATCAACAGTTCAAAAAATAGATGCAAGAAAACCACACACAGTAGTCCATAAAAAGAAGATGAAAGTAGCATTGATTATTGAAATCACTACACTGGGTTCCTCTTAGAAGACTGAAGATGCATTCTTTCGAATGTGTCTTGGTCGTACTTAAAAGACTGAAATGGCAAAATATCAAAGCAGCTTTTAAGCGAATTCTTTCCCTGGGAAAGAATTTGCTTGGCCACTTCATTACTTTGCCATTTTCGGCACTGTATTGCGGTCTCGGAGTTGGTATATTTAAGTAGGGAGGGTGGGGGGTGAAGCTCCCCACTTAATGCAATGTTTAAAGTGTTTTGCTTTTTATTTTTATTTTTTGTTGGAACAGTGACTTTTTTTTCCCTTGGAAAAAAATCACTGTTCTGACAGTTCAACGTTGTAAGCTTTCACTTGCTTAGGGTCGATTAATCACCATTCGCTTTTTTAAGCGTTCGGTGATCTAATATAGACCCACTACACCCACTGACTACAGTGTCTTACGTACAGAGAGACACAAAGTCATAAAGTAACAGGATTTGCAGGCAGAAATGAGGGCAATGTGGAAGAAAGATAGCCAGACAGTTCCAGTAGCAGGAGGAGCAACAGGTCTTATAAAAAAAATTACAGTCATACTTAGAAATGTTACCAGTACATGTAACTGCGTACAAATTTCAAAAGGTGTCATTACTGGGCACATTGAGGGTGCTGAGAAGAGCACTTCTGGCTAACATCAAAGATTAAAACAATACTAATTTCATAAACTTTCATTATACCTTGACTTAGGAATGGGGTCCATTCCTGTTGTGGTATTAGAAGCCCAAAAGACTTGGAGAAATTAAAAGAGAGACCTTATTAAAAAGGGCATACTGTAAGTAATCTCCAAACTCTGGACCCAACTCATTTCAGATTCATTAAAGGTAGATAATGTGAGTTAAACATGGTTGACTTCTTTGAGAAAGTCATTAAGGCCCTGGACGAGGAAAAGACAGCACATACCACCTTTCTTGACCTAGTCAAGGCAATTGACACAATCCCCCACTCAGGTATTACAGACAAACTTCCCAATTGGGAATTAACACCTACATTACCAGATTAGTAACCAACTGGCTTACTGACAGGACACATACTGTCAAAGTGTGTGACTTCACCTTTAGCAAAAGACCAGTCACCAGTGGTGTACCACAGGGTTCTGTGCTGGGCCCCTTACTGTTCAGAATTTATTTCTCAGAGGTCCTGGCAAACTTAGATGGCCTGTGGCTAACCAAGTTTACTGACGATTGCAAATTGGGAGCAATCACTGAGACCCCCCCAATGATGTTAATATACTGCAGACAGGGTTAATGCAGACAAATGATTGGTGCCAAATCCACAGGTTAAAGCTAAATGCAAAAAAAATGCATTATTACCTTTTGGGAAAGTAGACGTCCCTGCTAATTACATTATAGACAGCACCACCCTAAGTGTAGATCCAGTGGTATGTGATCTGGGTACTTGGATTGATAGCAATCCGAACTTTGACCACCATGTATCCACAATAGTAAGGAAATTCTTCTATGTGACACATCTTATAAGTAAAGGCATTACCTCTATATCTAAGGATGTTATAATTCCATTAAACTTGGCTCTCATCAGATCAATAATTGAGTACAATGTTCCCTTTTGCATATACTTCACCAGACACCTGCAACAACTGGAGAGACCACAGAGGTTTCTCACTGAGAAATTACAGGGTACACAAAACAAGTATTGCGCAAAAAAAGACTGAAAGCTCTGTCACTGTATTCTGTCCCCTACAAATTGCTAATGTGTGACCTCTGCCTGGCTTACAGGCAGTCTCTGACCCAGCACTGATGGAAATGCTGCACTTACATAAATCAAACTGCACAATGGTCACTTGATTCAGGGATCTTAACCTAGCCTCTGACATGAGCAAGTCATGCTGGAGAGAGAGATATATCTCCAAGAGACTGCCACATCTATGGAACAAACATCCAATTCACATGAAACAGAGCCCCTCCCTGACCCTCTTCAAATGCAACCTAGATCAATGGATGGGTGACCACAAATTCACTCTTGGGGTGGTACCCATGTCACTCCTGGAAAGAGGAAGTCAGTATTAAGTACCACAGATGCTATCCTCTGTGTACTTCATTCACCTAATCACCAATAATTGGGGCAACTCTGGATAAATATGGCTAGGTTTGTGAGGGCTCCAGAGCCGTTAGCCTAGTAACCTTCTATGAACCTATGAACCCATAAAGAAGCCAAGAGGTGTGTTGCTGTCTATTTGACAGTATTAAGTAGTTCCCAAACACTTTTTTTGTAACTGGTAGTACATAGTGGAGATAAAGAAAGTTCCATCAGCTGCAAAAAACTATGACTAAGTCTCCAGTCATAACCTTCTATTACGTATTCTTAAAATGTAAGCCAAGATTCACGTTTCAAGCTTCACTATCAAGGTGAATTTCTTGCCATCCATGTCTCAAACACATAATAAGCCAATTATGATTGGACTGGATTAATTTACTTTTTCTTGTGTTTGATGTTATTCACTTTTGGTAAGTAGGTAGCAGTTGAAAGGGAGTCCAAATCACCAACACCTGCTCAAAATAAATAATCGCAGACATACACACTTAGACAAACACACAGACACAGATGCACACAACATGTGCACACATGCAAACACACACAAACACATAGGCAAACATACATGCATCCGCACACTCTTATGCACATAAACACACTCACACGGATGCCAAGATTAATTTTTCAAGCTTCACTCTTGAGGTGAATTTCCTGCCACCCATGCCTCAAATAAAGAATAAGCCAGTTATGATTGGAGTGGATTAATTTACTTTTTCTTGTTTTTGATGTTATGCGCTTTTGGTAAGTAGGTAGTAGCTGAAAGGGAGCCCTTGTAGCTTTGTAGCCCAGATCACCAGCACCTGCTCAAAATAATCACAGATATGCAGATATGCACACAGAGACATATACATAACATGTACACACATGCAAACACACCTAACCAAACACACACACGCACACACACACACACACACACACACACACACGGTAATGACATGCAAATACACACACATAACATATACGGGTCTATATTAGAAGATCAAAACTCCAAAAGAGCGAACACTCTTTAATCAAACTCTAATACCCGAAACCACACAATATCAAATGTACGGAACAGCGATTTTTTTCCCAGGGAAAAAAAATCACTGCTCCAAAAAAAAAAAAAATCCAAAGACAAAATAAAGTGGTGCCCCCCCCCCCCCGCACCCCCTACTTAAATATACAAACTCCAAGATTATGCCACAGTGGAGGAAATGGCAAAGTCCTGACACTGGCCCAGCGATTTTTTTCCCTGGGAAAAAAATTGCTGTTCCGTGCTTTTGATATTGTGCGGTTTTGAGTATTAGTGTTCAATTAAACAGTGTTCACTCTTTTGGAGTTTCGAACTTCTAATATAGACCCACATATACACACATGCAAATGCACACACACTCTTGGGCAAACACACAAATATGTACACACATACACACACACACACACACACACACACACACACACACACACACACACACACACAGTCTTTTATGCACATAAACACACTGACATAAATAATACATTGCAGATTTATTTAATTACTTTGCTCTGCATAGTATTGAAATGTAGAATTGATTATTTTTCTACAATTATCCACTGTAATACTAAAGTGTAAGCTGGAGTCGAACACGTGGACACAATGGAGAGTGCAAATTCCAGTTTACTGTGCACCAGGGGAGTGCAAAAGAATAACCAGAAAGCAAGTTGATCAGCATTATTGTGGTTTCTCTTACAAAAAGTCTTTGTAGACTTATCAGAAAATAAAAACTTGCATACCAGTCCACACAAGGCTGAATAAAAACTTGCTTTAATAAAAGGTAAGCGCTTTTGTGCCCAACACCAGGCACTTCATCAGACAAAATACAAAACAACATAAACAATATATATATATATATATATATATATATATATATATATATATATATATATATATATACCATATTAATTAGCTAATTAATGAGGCAATTTACATTCCTTCAATAAAGGTTTTAAGGGAATACACCCATTAACCTTGGAAATCTGTGTGCTTGTAAAACAGTAATCCATCTTGTCTCAGCTTTTTCCACCTTGTTATTAACATCACCCCCTCTATCACTCTGCGATATACATTGTAGCACCAAAAAACTAAAAGAATGATCATTAAAATCAGATATATGTCTAAATAAGGCACAAGTAGCATCTTTGTTCCTAATATATACAACATGTTCAAGCAGATGTTCACTCAATGACCTGCAGTTCTTACCTACATAAAAACAGCAACATTTGTTAAAGATAGCAAGATACACTATACACCTAGTAGAACAGTCTGCATAGAATTTAGGATTAAATATATAGCTGGTAGATGGATGTACAAATATTCATGATCTTGAGATATATGGACAGGCTGCACAATTCTGACAAGCATAAGTCCCCTTCCTCTCTGAAAGTGATATAGACATTATATTATTATCATAACATAGTTGTCTTTTGAGTGACAAACTGTTCTTAAAACAAAACTTGGGTAGCTGCCCCACAATATCAAGGATTTTATCATCAGATGTCAAAATAGGCCAATTTCGTTGTACATCACAAATCATACTAATATCACTATTGAAAGTTAGAACTGGTCCAACAGATGGACCAAATGTTGATTTCTTCCTTAGATGTGGATCATATTGTACACTAGAGAAATAAGGTCTAGCTGATTTTTTCCTAGCTTTACCTATCACTTTATCCACTGCATCAAAGTCACATTCAGAATAACCTCGATCAAACAATTCACATCTCATGGTTTCAGAGGCTTGATGGAAACAATCATTATTTGTATGTAATCTTCTTCTTCTTCTTTCAGCTTTTTCCCGGTTTGGGGTCGCCACAGCGGATCACCTGTCTGCTGATGATTGTCAGTAGAGTTTTATGGTGTCGAGTTGCCAGCCCGGTGCCCAACCTTACACAAAAGGTACACACATGCACACACTCATGCCTAGGACCAATATAGAGTGTCCATTCCACCTACAGCATGTCTTTGGGATGTGGGAGTAAACTGGTGCACCCAGAGAAAACCCACACATCCACAGGGAGGACATGCAGACTCCACACAAAAGGCACCCCAGCTGAGGATCGAACCAGAGAGCCTATTGCTGTGAGGTGGCAACACTAACCGCTGCACCACCGTGGCTGCCCACATCATTTGTATGTAACCTAGAAGCCCTAAATGTTTGATTAATAGCAATATTCTTAAATACATAGCCAGGATGCATACTCGTGCAATGTAATATAGTATTCCTTCTACAAGTTTTCTATATATAGAGATTTCCAACATACCCCTTTCACCTTTAAATGTACATCTAAAAAATCAATATCATTTATAGCCACATGTTACGTAAACCTAAGATAATTAGTAGTTGATTCAAGATATGTAAGGAACAAATCTAAGTCTACCATAGAACCATCCCATAAAATAAATATGTCATCAACAAATCTTTTAAACAATTTTAGATGCTTTGTAAACACATGCTCACCAAGCACAAATTCTTCCTCCCAGTTAGCCATCACAAGGTTGGCATAGCTATTGGCACATGAAGTACCCATAAATATGCCAACCTTCTGCAGATATATATATGGTCTTTAAACATAAAGACATTATTTTCTAGGACAAGCTCCAACAGTGCACATACCACAAAGATCAGATTGTTAGAATAGCCACTAAACTTATGTAAAAAAAGTCTAACAGCCTCAACCCCGTCTATATTTGGGATCACTGTAAAAAAGTGTGTTAACATCAAGTGTGACAAACATATAGTTGGAAATATCACAGTTCAAGTTAAACTCAAACAAACTCTCTAAAAAGTGCTGGGCATCCTTCAAAACAGTAGGAGCAGCATTAATAACAGTTCTCAACTTGTGTTCAACAAAAATGGAAAGAGGCTCTGTTAACCAACCATTACTGAAGACAATCAGCTGGAGTGGGGGGAGGGTCCAGAGCATCTTTATGCACTTTAGGTAGTCCATAAATCAATGGTAACAAGGGATGTTCAAGAACAAAATACTCATAAAGTTCATGATCAATAAGTCTGTTCATTAACAGATTGTATAACTCATCTTTATTGTGTTGAATCAACCTTTGTAAGGAAGCAGGGTATATTTTTAAATAAACATCACTCTCAGATAGCATATTAAACATTTTATCATCATATACCATTTTATCAATAGCCCCACCCTTATCAGCAGGCCGAATCTGAATATCAAGATTATTCCTGAGACTATTTAAAGCTTCAGTCTCTTTCTGATTCAAATTAATAAAAAGATTGGAGCCATTACTAGCTTGTAGCCCAGAAAAGTCATGTTTACATTGTTTCAGAGATGCAGCCAATGCTGGGCAAAAAGTACTAAGTTTTTTATATGTGATGAAAGGAGCAATCTCCGAGGGAAAGACTATCTGAAGCATAACATTTTTCGCAAAAAGTCTTAGTTGTAGCATAACATCAGTCATATCAGCTCTGCGAGCAGGGATAAAGGATAAACCTCAATTTAATACACTGACCTGTGCTTCTGTAAGCTCATAAGATGATAAATTAAAGATCAATGTATTTTGAGCTGTTTCCATGTTGACTTCTTCATTATTTCTGCCTCCATCGTGAGTTTCCTCTTCTTTCTGTCACTCATTAGATTCACATCTTTTATCAGAGCTGGAAGTACTGGAAAAGAATCTCCCAGCACAGAAACAGTAGCCATCCCTTTGTGTCTGGCTCCTAGCTGTACTTTACTTGTGCAGACATACTCAATATTAGACGACGTAGAAGCTCTAACATTGTCAGATGACAGAGAGGTGTGTCTATCCTCTGCCTTCTTAATATTCATGGAAACAGCAGTCAGATCACTACTGATACAGAAAGCAGTATTAGAGTCATTAATATTATCAGATTCTGGCTCCCTAGTAACATTACATGGCCAAACAAAAATATGACCCACACTGAAGTCATTGAAGTCCCATGTGAGGATATGTGAAGGCTGCCAGCCTAGCTAGATATAATTTTGTAGATAATTCTATGTCTTTGTAAATATTAATAAAAGCCATAGGCTTGTTCTCTTAAATGTGACTGCATTGGATGTTGAACTGCAAAAATGTAACAACAGTGCACTCTGCTGTAAGAAAGCTGATAAGTCAAGCATTTTATAACTGTTTGATCTCAGGGCTCAGATCCATGGTGTCTGAACCAGCCGATTCTTTCTATTGTTTTGAGACCAGAGTTAATTGCTAGATTTCACATATATACTGTCTTTAATTGCTGTGGTTTCCTGACCAGGTGCAAGATCAAAGCTATGTTAAACTCTAAGTTTCTATTAGCCTGGGAAACCAGAGAAGAATGATGTAATCTAAAATGAGTCAGCAGTGATGTATTATCAATTTAAAAGACTGTCTCAGAGAGAGAGAGAGAGAGAGAGAGAGAGAGAGAGAGAGAGCATTTTGGATTTTGTCTAAAGCTGACAACAACTCACCAGTACTTTACTTTGCTCTATATGTAGGTTTATTTAGAACTGTGATTGCTCTTAGATATAGATAGAAAATAGTAAGTTTAATCTAGCTGTTTTCTGTATTGATGTCAGAACTATTCTACAGTATTATTTTAAGCATTTTCCTGTGATATCTGAACTCTTGATTAGAACTGTGTAGTAAGAATTATTGTCTTGTGTTTTTATTATTTATTATTAAATATTTTTAAACCTTTCAACTGTGGCTGTTTTGTGTAGAGACAATTTAAGCTCTGGAGTACATTGCACATATATAGTGATACTGTCCAAGCCACTCCAATAGCTTTAGCCCTGGGTCACACATACTATTTGGATAATAATATTGCACAGTAATAATTGGACACCCTTTGGTAAGGGCCTTTTTAGTAGATGATATTAGTGGTTGGTGGCAGTTGGCACTACATTATATACTAGCAGGAAGGGGCATAGCTGGAGAACCTGTGCCAGCCTTCCCCAGGAGTGTCTGTGTGGTTGTATATAACCCATATCTTAAAGTGTACATGTATGTGTTTGTCAGGTACCTGGGCAGAGACATGAAGCACTGGTTGGACAGAGAGGGTGCTGGAGGTTTTAGCTTGACCACTAGGCTGAGATCTGCACCCTATAGCTGTGCCAGTGAGGAGTCTTATTAGTGATCTGGAGAGAAATGGAGAAACCAGCCCCAGACTGACTGTGATCTCTAAGTGCTCTTAAGGGAAATTGTACTTTACTGTGTGTATTTGTTATCCTTCACAATATGGACACCACTCACTGGTGTTAGTGGTACGGATTGAAGCTCCTTGATTACTGGGCCAGTGCACGGGCATCACATATTAACTGTTTGGCAGCGGTTGGATTTCATCATTACATATTGATTGGTTGGCAATTGGTTTGTAGTGCTGTGGATAGTGAATTCCTGTAGCTTGTATACAGTAATCACTGAAAGTGTTTTTGTACTCTAAATCAACCAGGCAGTGAATATTCAGAGTTCAGACCACAATTGTTTTATTTTTTTTTTGTTAGCTTAGTTAGTCAGGGAGAGCAGAGCAGGCAAGCATGTCAGAGGAGTATGGAAAGCTGTCAAGGAGCCAGTTGACTGAGATGTGCCAGGCTAAGGGACTGGTGCATGGAAACCTGACTAAGGCAGACATGATTGCAGCTTTGGTCACAGCTGCATCAGAAAACAGCAATCAGGAGGGTGATCAGACTGGCCATGGAGATGTACAACACTCAGAGAATGGACAGCTCAACCTTTCTGCAAAAGACTTAAAAATCCATCTGGAGCTAAAGAGAGTTGAGTTGGAGGCCAGGCATTTGGAAACAGAAGCAGCAGAGAGAATGAGACTTCTACAGGCTGAGGAAAATGAGAAACTGCTATGCCTGGAAGCTGAGGAGAAGGAAAGGCAGAGGCAGCATGAAATGGAGATGCTGACTCTTTGCCAGAGTCATGGAGGTAATGGGGAAGGGAGTAACTGGACCCCAGAAGCACAAAAGATCAGTAAATTTCTTCCACAGTTTACAGAGGGGGTTAATTTTGATAGTTTCATTCATATGTTTGCGAGGGTATGTAAACAGCATGATGCTGACCAAAGGCTCTGGGTATGGTTCCTGACCCCCTTACTCCATGGTAAAGCTGTAACTGTGCTGTCTAAACTTACTGATCATGAATGTTTTGATTATACTGCTGTTAAGAATTGTCTGTTAGAATTTTTTAAGCTAACACCTGAAACTTATAGTAAAAAGTTTTGTGAGCATAGATGCAAGGTAGATGAAAGTGTGCGTGAATATGTTGCTGAACTGTGCACTTATTTTCATAGGTGGGTGAGTGGATGTCAGATAACCACTTTTGAAGGGCTGGCAGACCTTTTGGTGAGGGAACAAGCCCTTAGCACTTTGCCTGAGGACATGAGGATTTGGTTAGCTGATAGACAATGTGCTACTTCAGATGAGTTGGGGAAGAAGGGAGATGTACACCTAGCAAGCAGAGCATCCCTGCACAGGAACGGGACCCCCAGTACTGCTCATGGGTCTAAAGGAACCCGTGGTGGGCACCCTAGACTGCCCCAAAAGAATCTGCCAGTAGTAGGGGAAGCCACTAGTCCAGGTACATGTCCAGGACCTAGGGTTAAATGTTTTGAATGCAACCAGTGGGGCTATGTGGCATATAGATGTCCATGGAGGCAAGGTGGAGAACAAAAGGTGAGGGATCTAGTAAGTGGGAAAGACAAAATGCCAATAGTAGGTTATCATGAGACAACAAGGGTACCAAACTACCACAAGAGGTTATAGCCTATTGTAGTGAATGGCAAAGAGGCCATTGCTAAGAGAGACACAGCCTCTGACATAACCATTGTAAAGCCTGCAATGGTTACAGAGGAGCATTACTTGCCTAGGCAGTCTACTCCAGTCAGAGTTTTAGGAGGGACCCCATACCAAATACCTATGGCTAGGGTTCACCTTGACTGGGAGGGTGGAAAAGCAAACCAGCAAGTAGATGTGTTTGAGGATATGCTACCACTGTCTTATTTAGACATATATCTGATTTTAATGATCATTCTTTTAGTTTTGGTGCTACAATGTATATCTCAGAGTAACAGAGGGGGTGATGTTAATAACAAGGTGGAAAAAGCTGAGACAAGATAGATTACTGTTTTACAAGCACACAGATTTCCAAGGTTGAATGGGTGTATTCCTTTAAAACCTTTATTGAAGGAACGTAAATTGCCTCATTAATTAGCTAATTAATATGGTATATATATATATATATATATATATATATATATATATATATATATATATATATATATATATTGTTTATGTTGTTTTGTATTGGTGGTGCAGCAGTAGCATTGTTGCCTTACAGCAAGAGGTTCTCCCATTCAATTCTCGGCTGGAGTGTGGGAGTGCCTTCTGTGTAGAGTCTGCATGTTCTCCTCGCGGTTGGGTAGGCATTCGAAAGACATGTGTAAATGGGCGCTCCTTCGTTGAAGGTTGAATGTCGAGCTGGCACCTTGGCGTTCGTGAAAATCTACTGCCAATCATTAGCGGACCAGAGTTCCACTGTGGTGACCCCTAACTGGGAAAAGCCGAAAGACAAACATGTTGTTTTGTATTTTGTCTGATGAAGTGCCTGGTGTTGGGTACGAAAGCACTTACCTTTTATTAAAACAAGTTTTTATTCAGCCTTGTGTGGACTGGTATGCAAATTTTTATTTTATGCTGTTGTTGATTTTTTGCTATACCGGACCTTTACTGCCTTTGTGGCCAGCTTTGTTGAACTGGAATCTTTGTAGATTTAATAAGATCCAATATACAAACACAGAATATGAAATATAAAAATCAAATCTGAAATCTGTGTTTAGAAATTCCTTTATAAACTATAGTCATGCAATCCAAAAAATGGATACGCCAATAAATAAACAAAAATCATAAAGACATATCTAAAATAAATAATATTTAAGAAAAGTTATTAATATTTTGTCTAAATACAAAAATATGTAGTACTTGCATAAAGAGCAAACTTTGGGAGTTTTTCAACAAAAAAGTTTCATCATCTTTTCCTGGAACATCTTTAGTTTGTGAGTTATTTTTTCTAAAATATATGTATATAGTATGTCCATCCTTGATGTAGCTTTTCTTTGATTTACTGGGGTGCCTACAAGATAAACAATGAAATCACTAGTAAAGAACATGCCCAAGCCTTGTACTTCAGTGAATGCCACCTGAGAGATTCTGTAGTTCCCTATATGGATTTTGTTAGCTTGTGATTTACAAATGGCAAAGACTGATATGTAGATCTATAGTGATCTTAGTTTTACCAAAAGTCACCTTACAGCATATTGTGGGGATGAAAATTTTAGTGAAAACAGAGAGCACCTGCATGGTACAAGTTATACTATACCTTGAATGTTTTATATATCATGTTTTTTATAGCTGCGTATAATTCAAGTTTATTTATTTATTTTACATTTGTTTACCAGAAAAGTCAGACTGGACACAAGTCCTTTTTGAGGGGAGGCCCGGGGAGAAAAGCTACACCTAAAATAAGCAATATTTACAAAGATTCAAGTAGAATATATAACAAATTCAGCTGAATACAGCAAGAACAAATAAATCTACAGGCAAGGTAAGCATCGTATTCCACATAATTTGTATACAAAAAGTATAAAAAGTAGTTATTTGTCATTCTGAAATAATATGTACTTAAATAATGGATTACATCAGAGTGTTTATTATAAAAATGTTAATGAATGCTTCAGTGATATCCTAAAGTATGAAGACAAATAAGTGAGCGACTTTCCACCCTTTAACATATTCTTGCCTACACCACTGAGTAATTCACTGCACTGGTATTTGAGAAAGATTACTGATGCTAAAACTCAGCTCATACAAATTTTTATCATGTGACTCTTCTTTTTTTGCTTGCTGTGTCCTCCATGCCTCTGATACAGGACTCTAATTTTTTGCTTTCATCCCTATTTCTTGGGATATCTATTTGCCTAATAAGACTGGAAGTTTATTGTTAAACTTAGATCTCAAAACTGAAGCCAGTTTCCACATACAGTATGCTCAGGAGATTATAAAAAAGACTGAAATATGGGTTCATATAATACCCCACAACCTGTAATTGCCATAACTCTGTACAAAGCCAAAAATAATGGTAGGGGGGACAAAGGTCCAAAAATCTGGGACAGATTTTAAATATTGCTCGTATAAACTTAGAAGTCTGCTTGAATTACATGTTTCTCATTAGCATGCATTTTCTGAGGGATAAACTCAAATGTATGTCATTATTTAGGGATTTTAGTATTCAATGATTTGTCAGAAAATCACAGATTTTATGGGGTACAGACCAAAAATATGAGGGAAAAATCTGGATATTCTGTTAAAATCTGGATAGTTTGAGAGGTATGATCCATAGCTGATAGGACTGGACTTAATACGAGTGCACTGATAAAGACGTGTGTCATTGTGTATGCTTGATGATGTGTCTGTTTCTTTAAGAGAAAAATATATATTTCCATGCAGTCTTCATAGAGTAAGGTTTGTAAATGTGTTTGTGCAATCTTTCTTTTTTTCTGATAGTTTCCCTGGCAGTATCCCAATGTATCAGTTACAGCACTTTTACTGTCTTTTAAAGGTTTTTAGTTATGTTGCAAAAATAGCCATAATGCAAATGTAAGAATTTGAATAGACCTCATTTGTAGCAGTTTTCCTTTTCAATGTGACAAAAGGAATATAAACGTTGTTTGGCTGTCCTCTGATGATACGTTTCATCAGAATGAGTGCACTGCAATTAGGAGCTTAGGTAAATGGCACTTAATAAAATAATAATCTGCCATGACGTATGCTTACTATGCAAGCACTGCCTTTCTGAATGGAAAATATAACCAAGTGCACACAATGTTTTGTCTAGAATCCCTGAAGTGTTGAGACTTGCCAGCGAAAGCAGTTAGTCAGAAAGCAATTCAAATTTTACATTGTGCTGTTTAGATGCCTGCACCATCATAGCGGTATTAGAATAATAGTGGCTTACTGCACCCCTCACCCCCACTGCCACTAGCCCAACAACAATGCATCATGCCTGGGCACCTTTTATCAAAGCAGCCATTATGGCCCTGTGCCTCTGGTGCCTCTCTGAAATGTATTAAAGTAGCCTGTATGGAATATCCAGAGAATGAAAAATCAACATGGATAAGGTTGTGCAATACTTGTGCTACTAATCCTGCAATTTTACTGCTTAACCAGATAAACAGCTCAAGACAAGAACATTACTGTGTTTTCTGCCTTTATACAGTTCTGTAAGTGGTAGCTGAAGATATATAGATGACATTGTCTGTGCCACTGCTACATTCCTTAAGACTCAATACATGCCAGGCTTCATTTTTTTTACAGTGAAGAAACCATCAGTGTGTAGTTTACTGGCTCTTACCATACCTTACCATATGCCTGCATCTCTATGTCCTGTCAGTATCATTAGATGCACAAATAAAATATAAATTTCGACACAACCACTCCAATCTTTATTTCTTGTTACAGAAAAATAATCATATTTGTCAACTTATGCTTCAAAATCAATTACTGCAACTAGTCAAAAGAAAGAACATCGACTCAATACATATTAATAAATAATTTTGTGATAATGTAACTTACAATAAACAGATGTCAGTGGCAGTTGTTGAAACACTAATACATATTTTAAAACAAACACTGTTTGGTAGCTGATTGGAAGACCACTCCAATGAATTTTGTATGTTCTTTAGATTTGTAGGTATCTATGATAGGCCACACACAAGGACAACCCACTGGAACTTTGATATAATCTGCAGCAAGCACATAGGCCTTCCTGTCTGTAGAACATGGATTTCTACAGAGGACTAATAAGGTCCATTCCACCAAGAAAGATTTCAAGGAATAAGTCTCAACAGCAGTTGTGGCATTTATACAGCCTGTACAGAGACATTCAGCAAAAGCCAGCTTCTCAGGATGCCTTGTCTCATCCACATCAATCATGTAAGACTAAGAGAAAAGTTAATAAACTGCCATCAGACTGAATCTTTACAAGCCATATTACTGTCATGTTAAGTCTGGCTCTACCCCCACATTTGTAGTGTATAAAAGTCTTTGATGAAGCTAATTTAGTTCTCCACTCATTTCTTCCCAAAACAGCCTCCGAATGTCACACAGTAGTGAGTTGAGAATGATGGTTTTGCATGTTTTATGAGCATCAAAGCAAACAAAAAGGCTACTAGAGTCTGTCTGCTAGATATGTTTTGTTTTCTTACACTGTATGATTTTTGGTATCAGAAACTATTTTTCCCCACCACCTGAGCCCCAACACAGATACACACATAAATACACAAACACTGTTTGCCGTTCTGTAGGTGTGTCACACATTCTTTTCCTGTTAGGTATCCTTTGGCCTGCTTTGAAGCTTTTTTTTCTAATTCACTGTAACCATAACTTCAGAAAAAAAACATTGCAGCTTGATATCAATTACATGAAAATGAATACCCCAACCCAATCTCCTAATCCCACATCTGTAAAGTGACCTTTCTTACCTTCCTTCCCACTTACCTTTATTCTGCTTCTTTCACTTTCCCAGATATTTGAATGCTTTGGTTGCATCCCATCTCTCTTCCCTCATTTTCAAGGAACATATATTTGGGATCAGCAGCCTCTCATTATTTATTATATATCTGAGTCTGAGCATCCTCATAACTAGGTTCCTTTCTACTGTATCTAGACAGTCATTGAATGCATTTTAGGCCTTGGCACCTATGCAATAATCTGTACTGTGGTTCTATCCTCACTGACAGCACAAACCTTCCCTTTCTTGCTGCTAACTCCACTGGCACTAAAGCTGAACCAATTACTTACATAAGCTACTGCTGCCCTATAAAATATGCACCAATTCAGCAGGGTCAGTAAACAAAATTAATGACTGTCTGTCCTGTTTGTACTTCATGTATCCCATTACTACTGCCAGCCTATATACACACTGTAGCCTCTTCACTCATTTTCTAGGTTCTGCTCTACATAAATACATATTTAACATTGAGGAAAACACAGAAGAACTGAGATACAACCAAGGTTTCCAGTTTCAGTTGAAGTTTTAATATTAACACATAAGCGCTTTCACAGAAAAATCTGCTTCATCAGATGCTAATGCATGTTTTAACGTTAAAACTTCAACTGAAACTGGAAACCTTGGTTGTACCTGAGTTCTTCTGTGTTTTTATCATTACTTGCTTTTGGATTTATCCAGAACTCAGGAACCTGTGTGGGCTGGTGACTGTTTTTGTGGTTTTACATATTTAACATTATTGAAAACAATTGTTCATACCAGTCCTTCTTATTTCACTGATGTATCCACATTCATATAGAGCTTGGAGGCATATATAAATGTTCACATCTGACTTTGCATGTTACTAAGATATGCTGTTTTTTCTGCTGCTGTTAATGATGATGATGATGCCAAACAGTACGTGGTTTAACAGCAGAGAGCACCAGATAGCTTGGAACAAAAATAAATGGACCATGTAATGCTCTGTAGCTTGGTGATACAACTACCCCTGCTAGAAAGAGGTGAGACTCCCCATAAAAATACATACATTTACTTAGATCTTTTTCCTTATAAACAGAAAGTTTAATATATTTTTCTGTCATAGAAATCTTACACTGAGTAATTTGCACAGTTAATTTTGTTGACATAAGAAACTAATCCTATAATCTTTTCATTTATTTCACTGTGGAAATGCCTTATGATGATTGGTTCTATAACTATGGACCACTCTGCAGACAATGCACTGCCTCTAAAGTTTGCTGTCTTCTTCTTCTTCTTCAGGTAATAAAATAAAATGATCTTCCCTCCATTTACTTGCCTTCTTATCCTTAGCTTTGAGACTCATGCCAGCATCCTTCTAACGACTATAGCTAATAATAATAATATGGCACTCTAATAAAGTGGTACATGCCATTGAAAAACACAGGAATTTCCGGATGGTTTGGCCATATTTCCACTAGGGACTATATACCATCTCATGTGTCTACTAAAAAAAGCTATAGATCTGTGGAATCTAATTGGCTCTACCAAGCCAAAATGTTTATTTAAGGAAAAGAACTGTTTTGCTCAGTCCTGGATGAAACGCAGTACATTTTTGTTAAATATGCAGTACTACATAGTGACTGTTCTGACTATGCTATAAAATGGATAATCTATTATAAAATGGGCAAAGATGTCACTTAAGAGAACACATGCAGATTAAAGTTATGGCTGATATATGCATGGTCATTTGGCCTGTTATTCAATCACATCAACTTTTTCTCTAGCATCTTTATAAAACTGATAATTAAATGCCAAAAAAATATATAGCCTGTCAATTTGTCAGCTGTATATTACCTTGAAATATATTACATTTCTACAGAAAGAATGATTTTCAGTTTTATTTTGCTATCCTAAAAATCCTACTTGGAGCTATTTTTAAATGCAATAGTTTGCTAAGAACAGTGAGTTAAACAGGTGATTTAAGGGCAATCAACCACTGACCACATGCATATGCACGACCTGGAAACACTTATTAAAATCCTTAATATACTCACTGTTTTAATTTTTACAAGTGTGAACCCAAATATAGCAATGTTAAATGGCTTTCTCATTTAGTGCAGTATGTGAGTGGTGACTGTAACCTAAACTGAGTTGTGTGGAACCACAGCATTTGTCAAGAGCTGACACTCATAGATTCATAGGTAAGTACTAGGCTATCAGCCCAAGGGCCTGCGTAAGCCTAGCCAACAAGGTTCCCTGGCTTATGCCACCCAAGAAAGTTATTTTCCTGTGCCACTGTCGAGCAGAGAGACAGAAGTGATCCCCAGGGTGTGTTTCCTATTTCCCATCCACTCATTAAGATTTTTCTTGAAGAGTGCTAATGAAGAACTTTGCTTGAGATAGATGGGTAGCCTGTTCCAGTGTATGAGAAGTCTCTGGGACAGGAATCTATCCCTCCAGCATGTCCTGTTTATTGTGGTGACAATGTTTAGGTCCCTAGAGCGTGTAGCTCAGAGGGATTGGGATTTCTTTAGGTGTAGCATGTCCAATAGCTCTGGGTTTGACATAGCTTTATATGTTAGGGAGAGATCACCTTGGAGTAGGCGATATGCTGTGGAGTAAAGCTGGAGTTTTTTGAGGTGGTCAGTGCAGGGCATTTGTTTGAGGCCAGTAATCATCTTTGTGAGGTACTTCTGTGGCCTTTCCAGCTGCTGCAGATGTCTTGTGAGGTACATTCCAAAAGGGGCATTGTACTCTATAATGGGTCTAATGAGTGTCGAGTAGAGGGGAACAATGACCTCTTTTTTCCTGGATGAGAACCCTTTTATGATGAGGTGTGCCACGTAGAAGGACTTCCTGACTACTGCGGCAATGTGACTATCAAAGGAGAGACTACTGTCCACCTGGGTCCCAAGGTCTGTTATCACACATTCAGTGTTAAGTAGATTGCTGCCTATGTGGTAGTTCATAGGTACAGAGTTTTTACCAAAGGGGATGACACTGCACTTTTTAGCATTGAGCTTGAGGCCATGGCTCTGACAACAGGCATCTGTCTCAGCGAGGCCCTTTTGTAGGATGTCCACATCATTTGGGGACTTGACTACGGCTCCTAGTTTGCAGTCATCTGCAAACTTCATTAGCCAGAGGCCTTCTGTGTTAGCTTGTACTTCAGAGAAGTAGATACCAAACAGGAGTGGTCCCAGGACGGAAACCTGTGGTACTCCACTTGTCACTGCTTTGAGGTCAGATTTGGAGTCTGCAACTTTTACAGTGTGGGTTCTGTCAGTGAGCCAGTTGGCAGCCCATCTTGTGACGTAGGGATTTATACCTAGTTTAGTGAGTTTAGCTATAATTCCAGAATGGTGGATGGTGTTGAAAGCCTTGCCGAGGTCAAGATAGGCTGTGTGAACCACCTCACCCTCATCTACGGCTTTCGTGACTGCCTCAAAGAAGTCGATCAGGTTCAGGAGGCATGATATGCCTTTCAAAACCCGAACTGGGTAAGATCCAGAGTTTGGAGGTTACCAATGTCTTTGTTTATGAGTTGCATGATGATACGTTCCATGGCCTTACAGACCAGGCTCATCAGGCTAATAGGTCGATAGTTCCCGGGATCAGTGGTGGTGGCTCCCCCTTTGTGGAGTGGGATAACTGTTGCTGTGCGCCATTCAATGGACACAAATCCTGATGCAAGGCTATTATTGAACATGGTGCTTAAGTGGGGAGCCAGTTCATTCTGATGTTTGTGTAAAACGCAGCCTGGGATGTTGTCTGGTCCCATGGATGCTGTGTTTTTGGCTTTAGAGAGTGCAGCTTTTACCTGCATAGTTACAGAGACTCTGCATTCTTCCTGTATAGATATGGGCCCTTTAGGGGGTGGGGGAGGTAAAGTTAGCACTGAACCTATCTGCCAGGATGTTGGCAATATCAGTTGGTTCTGTAATTTTCGTGCCGTTGTGCTGTAACTCAGAGCAGATCTGGGTGTTGCCATCGAGATTCTTGACATAGCAATAGAATGCTTTGTGGTTGTCCTTAGAATTAGTGGTGATTTTGTTTTCATAGCTAGCTTTGGAGGATCTTATAAGGGATCTCAGCTTCTTACTGAGGCTGAACAGGGAACTCCTCCACTCATGGGATTTTACTCTCTTTTGCAACAGTTTCTTCCTTCTGTTGTACAGTTTGTTTAAAGCAGGGGACCACCAGATCAGCTTCCTTTTTTGGAGGTTAGCGTCTTGCTTCTGTTTGGGATAGCACGATCCATGCACTTGTGTAAGTGCTTATAGAGTGCATTTGTGTAGGATTCAGCAGTTGTAACTGTATACTGTCCATCTGCATGGGTGTCATGACGTTCACCACTTCTGTCTTAAGAAGCATGAAGTTGGCTTTGGAGAAATTTTTTAACATGGTTTCCTTAATGGGGGGTGGGGGCAGGATGTGGATATCAGGGGTGATTAGCTTATGGTTGGATCGGACCAATAAGGAGTTGACTTCAGTTGTGGAACTCATGTTGGTAATGACTAGGTCTAGGATATTGTTGCCCCTGGTGGGGGTGTGAATAAGTTGATCCAGGGCATTGGAGTTTATGAATTTCAGAAAGTGTTGAGCTAAGGAGTTGGTACACGAGTAGTTTTCCCAGTTAACGGTGGGGTAGTTGAAGTCGCCCATTATTAGGGTGTTTGGTTGAACCCTAATATTTTCCAGTACATCAAGAAAAGAGGAGTGGGAATCCTGGGGCATGGTGGGGGATCTGTAGCAAGCTGCAATTTGGATTGCAGTTTTGCCCAGAGTTAGTTGCACTTGGATAACCTCGTATGCATTATGCTGAGCAACTAGCCTGGAGGTGTGGATATCCTTAATGAATATGGACACACCTCTGCCTTTGGTGTTTCGGTCCAGGTAACATGGCCAAAAAGTGTGGTATGAGTTATAGCCTGGTAGTGCAGGGGTGCTCTCTGGAGCCTTGAACCAGGTCTCAGTCACTGCACAGATATCAATGTTCTCCATTTTAAGGGGAGCCTTGAGTGAGTGCATTTTGAGATTTAGACTTCTAGCATTGAGTAGCATTACCCTCAGTTTTTGTTTACCTGTTCCTGTTATGGTGGTGGATTTGTTATTGAACCTTGCCTAAAAAAGGCACTATATGGGCAGCAAGAGCCCTAGCCAGTATCCGGAATCCCAGGGGCGACAGGTGCAGGCCATCTGTGGCAAAGCATTGTGGTCTGTCGACCATGTCATCCCAAGCAGACAGATACTGGATCCCCTTAGAATGACACCAGAAGCTTTGCCAATTGTTGAAGCCAGTCATTTTGTCCTTGTACTGCGGTATCATTCTGGGTGATGGCAGAATGCTACTCAGGGCTAGGGTCATACCTGCCTGGGCTACAAGATTGGAGAGCTCTTCCATGTCTCTTTTCATGTAGTCCACGGAGGTATATCTCAGGTCATTCACACCAACATGGACAATCACAGAGTCATATTTGTACTTGTTGTGGAGTGACCTGAGTGAGTGGGTTATGTGGCGGACCCTGGCACCAAACAGGCAGCTGACAGTAATCTTCTCCTTGTTTAGCCTGGTGAGTGGGACATCAGTGTGCCTGACTATAAAGTCACCTATGACACTGAGTCTGTGGGCTATGTGTCATTTGGATTGCGTTGGGGGATGGAGGTTGCTTGCGTTTCTGCTTTGGAGGTCTCTGTTGCTTAGACAGATTATTATTGAGAGCCTCCGCGAATGTTTTTGTGTTACTATGTGTGGATTTTGGTGGTGTAGATTTAGTGAGACTATGTAATGAGTTGTGGTGTGGTGCAAATGTTTACCTTCTCCTCATCACTGTCAAGTTCAGTCTTGGTTGGAGAGAGCTTTACCTCCAGTTTGGCTAGATAAGTGCATCTCTCACAGGTTGTAGTGTTGGGTGGTAGGAGGAGAGGGTTGTCTGTGTACATGAGGCAATTTCTACATTGCCTCAAGATGCCCAGATTCATCAGATAGACAGGAGAGAACACTCATCTGGCCTACTTATTACACTGATTTCTTCGTAATGATTAAGGAGTGGTGTGTGTAACTTTCCATTCATACCTCTTTTATCATGGATCTGTGCCTTGAAATTATTTTTACAGCAATTAGCAAACAAATAATGAACTTCTTAGTAGCGTTTGCATGACACATATAAAAGTGAGATAGAAAAAAGCACAACAGTATCCAGGTTGCATTTAAATGTGATGCCTTGTTAGAAAGAAAAGATGTGTAGGCATTGAGAAGTAGAAACTACAAGAGTATTGCGATTTAATCATGAGGCCATTATGAAGAAATTGCACTGTAATAAAGACATACTGCAGATAGTTTTAGACGTGTTATTTTTACATTTTTTTGAATTTTTAACATGAAATAGAGAATCTTCTAAGACTGGATTACTGACTGTAAATGCTAACAGTTTCTACCTTTATACCATAAAACTGACAAATTTAAGTGTGCTTGACTATCTACCTGTATGTCCATGGTGAGGTGGACCGAATACATAGTTCCTGGTACTCTCTTGGATGATGTTCATCATTAAAAGATGGACACTGGACTTCAGCCTTCTGCGATTTAACATATCCTGTTCCAATTGTTTCAGAAGGAACACAGATGGGTAATGATCCCACTTCACCTTGTTCCCAAAATATGCTTCAGTAAGTGTTGTTTGGCCTTCAGCACATCAGAGTTAAAGCACTTTCCTGACAACTGCTTAGATGGTGACTTGTGAGATATTATACAACCTTCACTCCAGCTGACAGCACTTCCAAAGAGAACTATCAGCACCAGGGTTTAAAAATATGAGAAAACAATGTTTTATAATTTGGGTTAATAACATTTGATTTGCAGTTCATTACCTCATATAAAAAAAAAAAAACAAAAAACAAAGAAACAGTAGCAGACCAAATAATGCAAAAAAGCACACAAAGACTGGAAACCAAGAATAGAGCCAACTATTTATTGAAACACTGGTAAGCGCTTTCGTCTGGTGACCATCACCAGACTTCTTCAGACAAATTTAAACACTGCAATAAAACACTTTTATACATACCCTGAATTGAATAATTATCTACTAATTAATTAAAAAACTAATTAATTTAATTAATTGATAAAAGCAGCCCAGAACAAAAAACACTAAAAAAAGCACATCCACTTTCAGACAAATATATATATAAACACATTACCTAAAAAACATATATATTATAGAAAATATATGTGAAATAAATATCAATGTTTATATGTTAATAAGATTTAAACTAATTTTGTTCATCTAACAAATACTTTCAATTTAAGCTTACTAGAAATGTATATCACATTGTTGCGTCCTGGTGGGATGTAAGCATTTAAAAAAAACTTGCCACCAGGTTTCCTTCTCCTCAAGATGTAATTTCCAAGGTCCCCCCTCGCCTCACACTTTACTTGTTGTATTACCAAAAATTTGAATGTGTGGTTAGGAAATGTCTTTAAATGTCTGTATAAGGCATTTTTTTCCTCCTGCTGACGGATCACATAAAAATGTTTATAAATATACTGGGCAAGTTTACGCTGCATTTTCCCAGTATAGAAAGTCTGACACTGGGAACAGACAGCAGCGTAAACAACTGCATGATTATGACAATTAAATCTACCTTTGATCAAAATTTTTTTTATCAGGAATGTTAATGACTGATGTTCTCAGTATGTGTCTACATTGATGGCACATACCACAGGGTGCCATACTCCCCTTAGTCTCAATAGTTAAAGGTTTTTCAAGCAAACATTTTATATTCCTATCTTTCCAAAATACAAAATTGGGATGTCTTCCAAATATGTCTAACATTGCCTGTTTGCATATAAAAAGAGCCCATTTTTTTTCTGACAATATCCTGCACTATGTAACTATCACTAGAATACGTACAAACAAAGGGGCATCTCTGTACATGATAACATCCAAGAAGTCTAAACTCATCAGTGCTCTTTCCAATGGTGAGACTCAAACCTTGCAGTTGAAAGGCATATACCTTAACCACTGCACCACTTGGCCTTTCCAATAGAGAATGGACAAGGGATCACCTTTACTGCACTAGAAAAGGGCAACTGTATAGTGCTTTGGCTAAGCATACATTGGATAAGGGGACTGACCATATATTATCTTCAGGTTTTACACATTCAGAATGTCAGCAATAGGATGGGGGACATAGTCAATACTACTGAAAATATGGAAGTAAAATGGATGTTGCATTTAGGAGCACACAGAGGTTTGGGTTTGAATGATAGTGTTCCATTGAAGCCAGTGCTAAAATCTAGAAGGTTAAAATAATATAAAAAATTATAACACTATTTTAACAAGAGAAGACTACATAAACACATGCAGGACTTTGGGTCAGTATGACTATTTCCTGAGCTGCTTCTAGCATAGATATCATTAAGGACAAGTATTTGCTGAGATGTATGTCTTAAAGCATATGTATTTACTAGGTGGACAACATGTGCATTTATTAGGCAGAATATATGTATTCAATAAGTTGTTGAGTGTGTGCTTATACTTTTATATATATATTTATGCTTATATCTATGCACATAAGTAGTTACTAAATGGAGAACATGAGTATATGTATTTATTCATTGACTTTTTATGTATTTTATTTATGTTTATCCACATGTTCTTGTCCTTACATTTTGTGCATGTGGTTTTTAAACAAGAGTTTTTCTGACTTCAGCAATTAACTAAGGGCAAAACGTAACCATAGTAATTAATTTATTTATGAGTGCTGAATTAACTTTGAGTGGTAGGATTGGTTGTCAAAGTATTTAAGTGCTGTTGCTGTTTGAATGAACTGTCTGATGAAGCAATGGTTACCATTGCGAAAGTGCTCACCATTTTGTATTAAAAAAGAAGATTTTACTTTGTCGTGGTTCAGCTTCTTTATTCCAGCTACCTTCCTACTGGGCACCTGTGTTTCAATAGTTTTTTAATTAGTTAGTAGATAATTATTCAATTTAGGGTATGTATAAAAGTGTTTTATTGCAATGTTTAAATTTGTCTGAAGAAGTCTGGCGATGGTCACCAGACAAAAGTGCTTATCAGTGTTTCACTAAATAGTTCGGCTGTCTTCTTGGTTTCCAGCCGTGTGCTTTTTTGGATTATTTAGTCTGCTACTGTTCCTTTGTTTTTTTTTTGTGTGGTTTTACACCTTGGCTGAAGGAAATCCAAGCGTCACTTATGAAGATTTTTAAGCAGCTCAGAGACTCAGCTCACTCTTTAACGGCCTTAGTGCAACAACTTTTACCTAAGTCGGTTATGAAGAAAGAAAGTTACAGTTTGGATACTAACTTCAATGAGACACCAGCAGTATTGAGAGAAGGAGGTATTTCATCTATATCTGAACAATTTCCTCCTCTTCCCTCCCAGACTGGAGGTTCTTTATTAGCTAATAATCCTAACTCTAGTGGTATTCCACTTGATACGCTTGATTCCTGGTTAGATAGAAATGTACCACTGCCCAGTTCAATGGGGCTGTTTCGGATTCTATGGACATCAAATTGACTGTTTTTAAGAACAAGTTAATGAAGTATAAGAAGCTACAACAAGAAAATGTTTATTTTAACAAATGTCTTAGAATCTGCCAAGTCCCTAAAGGACTTTGGACTTGGAAATTTCCAATTGGATTGGTCAAACATTCACTTTTTCACCAAGAATTGCTGGCCCTTTTTGATTGGCATGGCTGTGAGCTTATGCAGCTCATGGTAAAGCACAACAAAACCTGCCTTGATAAAATGCTAGAAGAAATTCACATTTTAGATCAGGACATTTGTTCGGCAGGCCTGTATGAAAGCAGCCGGCAACAATATGATTTGATCTTTAAACAAGTTGATGATGTGGTATCCATCATTGCCAGTCGTAAGGCAAAGAAACTCGAACATGACCATAAAGCATATCAGGCAGGAAAAGCTTATCCCGCACCACCAGTTGTACAAGGGAACCATGCTAAATATCATGATCAGCCTATGGATTTGGGAGATCCTGGAATGACCTATCTTGAAGGGGAGGTAGCCCCTTTAGATCCACCCAGACCAAGGAGATTGGAGAGACTCAGGAACAGGAGGTCCCAACATTGGAACCCCTACCCACAGGGGAATGCTTGGAACCAAAAGGTTTAGAGGAACAGCCAATTATCCAATATGAGGAGACAACAGAGGTGAGTTTTTTAAGGAAACATGACATTGTTTGCAACTCATCTTGTGATTTTAAAATTTATAATTATACTAGCATTCCATTTACTGTTCAGCATGCCAATTTATTCAGTAAAGGGTACAATTTTGTACCTAGTAAAACTAGTGACATTGGAGAGTTAATTTGTGATTTTAAAATGTGAAATGGATTTTCATTATTATGTGGGCAATTCTATGCAAAAAAATAACCTCAGCTCTTCCGAGGTAGCTCTATTGACCGATTTAAGGGGCAAAACTCATTTAAGATTTATGCTACCGGACCAAGGGGGAGGGATGGTGATTGTTCAAAAAGATGAATATGTGCAGAATATGTTCAAACTACTATACAGCAATACTTACAGTGAGGCTTCTCTCAATAAGGTTAATATAGCTTACTATAGGATTGACTGGGAACTTTTAGATATGGTTACTCAGGAACAGATCAGTATTGATGATTACAATTATATGGTAATCGAAACTCCTAAAATCCCAGTCATATTTGGAGTTCCTAAAATTCACAAGGACTTGGCTGACCCCCCCCCCCCACATCCAATTGTGGACTCAGGCTGGTCAAAAACTAGCTATATAGCCAGGTTCTTGGATAGTAAGCGTAAGGAGAGGGTCTTGAATATTCCCCACTTATGTCGTGATTCGTGGCAATTTTTGGAAAAATGTAAAGGTCTCATTCACTTTGGGGAAGGGGGAGTTTTCATCATGACTGATGTTAAGGACCTTTTCAGTTGTATTCCCCATGTAATGGAGTTGGATTGGTTCTTCTACTTCTTGTATGAAGAACTTGGTATTGAACAAGGGCGTATTAATATATATATATACCCAACTGATGGAGATAGTATTAAAAAACAATTATATTTATTTTGAGAGTCATCACTTTAAACAGCTGGAGGGTGTAGCAATGGGGTCAGCTTATGGACCCTTATTTGCTAATATAGTGATGGCTTGGTTGGAGAAACACTTTTTGTTTTGCTCACTTTTTTTGTACATATTCCCTTATATCTTCGATACCTTGATGACCTGTTTGTGGCATGGACCTGACCCTTAGAAGATATACCTGGATTTATTGAATGTCTTAATAAAAGTACAGATTTCCTGAAATTTACCTAAGATTTCTTAATTAGATATATTGATTACAAAAATAGGAGAAGGGTATATAAAATCAACAATTGTTAGGAAGCCCACATATTCCAATAGTATTCTTTACTATTCTAGTAGCCATGCTATGCACGTCAAGCATGGGATAATTAAGGGCCAATTTGTTAGAGCTGCCCAGATAGTTTTACTGTTTTATGATTTTTTTGTTGAAATGAGATGTTATGGGCAAAATGTTTCTTGATAGGGGATATCCTTTTGGTTTGGTATATAACATCAAACAAGAGGTCATCAATAAATGGAGTAATGATTTTTATGTTCCCATATTGCAAAGCTTGGATATGATTGGACATGATCAACACCTTTTCTCTTCTAGAACAAACAATCAAAGTAGTATCTGTGAGGGTGATATATATATTGATGAGGAATCACAAAATGCTATTGGCAATACTGAGGAGATTGTATGCCCCTTTGTTTGTACATATTCTAGTGATAATTACATAGTGCAGGATATTGTCAGAAAAAAATTGGGCTATTCTTATGCACGAACAGTGTTAGACACATTTGGAAGACATCCCAATTTTGTATTTCAGAAAGGTAGGAATATAAAATGTTTGCTTGAAAAACCTTTAACTATTGAGACTAAGGTGAGTATGGCACCCTGTGGTATGTGCCATCAATGTAGGCACATACTGAGAACATCAGTCATTGACATTTGTGATAAAAAAATTGTGATTAAGGGTAGATTTAATTGTCATACTCATGCAGTTGTTTACGCTGCTGTCTGTTCCCAGTGTCAAGCATTCTATATTGGGAATGGTTTACGCTACGTAAACTTGCCCAGCGTATTTACGAACATTTTTATGAGATCCGTCAACAGGATGAAAAAAATGCCTTTTACAGACATTTCCTAACCACACATTCATATTTTTGGTAACACAACAAGTAAAGTGTGAGGCTGGGGGGGGGGGGCCTTGGAAATTACATCTTGAGGAGAAGGAAACCTGGTGGCAAGTTTTTTTAAATGCTTACGTCCCACCAGGACGCAACGATGTGATATTCATTTCGAGTAAACTTAAATTGAAAGTAGTTGATAGGTGAACAAAAGTAGTTTAAATCTTATTAACATATAAACATTGATATTTATTTCACATATATTTTTTATAACATATATGTTTCTTAGGTAATGTGTTTAAATGTATTTGTCTGAAAGTGGATGTGCTTATTTTTAGTCTTTTATTCTGGGCTGCTTTTATTAATTAATTAAATTAGTTTTTTTAATTAGTTAGTAGATAATTATTCAATTTAGGGTATGTATAAAAGTGTTTTATTGCGATGTTTAAATTTGTCTGAAGAAGTCTGGTGATGGTCACCAGATGAAAGCGCTTACCAGTGTTTCAATAAATAGTTTGGCTGTATTTGATCATTACCTCATAAGTCGTAGCACAATCACCACCCCACCTCATGAGAAAGAAATGACTTGGTTTCTTAAAATCATTTATTTTTTTAGTTCCTGCACATCTAAAGAATGTGCATGTTATCTATAACGAGTAGCACCTGATTTTTGTCAAATGCATCTCATTATCAGAATGCATTATAACACACACATAATTGCCCTAGAAATTAAATGACAATGCTTCCAACAAATTATTAAAAACAAACAACATTCAGTGTTTCAGCAACAGAACAGTAACAAAACAGTTTATGCACATTAAGTCATAAGTTTCCTTTCTGCTCACCATGGACTCCTTACAAAATATTTGTTGCTTTTTACCTGTTACAAATGAAAAGACCACCGCAAAGCTGATTTTGCTTGTTATTGTCTGACTACACCTGTGTTGCAGATGGGACTAATAACCTTCGAAACGGCTGCAGGTATTTACCAGGAAGTTTGTTTGAATTACATACTTTGTGTTTTTATCAATTTTCTAGAAGAGATCATCAGGACTCCCTGTATACATCAACAGCTTTGGGAAATGTTAGTTTATGGTATACCACTAACCCTGTACAACATTATATACTTCATATTGTAATAGCCCGTATATATCTGTAGTGGTGTGCTTTTTTGTCTTTTGAAAATCCTGGGAATGGTTTGCAACTGGATCAGTTAATTTTTTTTTTTGATATGATTATATTGCTATTGCCTATTTTAGTTTGTGTTAATGAGAAGTACCTAC